>NW_015112669.1:430680-486170 GCF_001443285.1 Poecilia latipinna | reverse complement strand
GCAGATATACGAGCATTTAGTCATTGATCTGAGTAATTGATTGTTTTTTTTTTTTTGCAGAGGATGTAAAAATAGGGGATAAAAACGCTGACAAAGGTTATTGCACAGTAACCTTTGTCTAAATGCAGATATACGAGCATTTAGTCATTGATCTGAGTAATTGATTGTTTTTTTTTTTTTGCAGAGGATGTAAAAATAGGGGATAAAAACGCTGACAAAGGTTACTGCACAGTAACCTTTGTCTAAATGCAGATATACGAGCATTTAGTCATTGATCTGAGTAATTGTTTGTTTTTTTTTTTTTGCAGAGGATGTAAAAATAGGGGATAAAAACGCTGACAAAGGTTACTGCACAGTAACCTTTGTCTAAATGCAGATATACGAGCATTTAGTCATTGATCTGAGTAATTGATTGTTTTTTTTTTTCTATTGGATGGTTAGTTATTTTTGTGATCTTTTTTGTGTACATACAAAAGTCTGTAATAGGAGATTGAGAGCTAAGCAACTCAGAAATGTATGGTCCTAACTAGACATTTATATTCACTCATTTTTAAAAATCTATCACAATTTCTGCATGACACGTTTAAAGATAACAAATACGTTTCTCAAGCCAATTATCTGATTGAGAGGCATGTATCCTAGGTTAGGATTAGATCCAATATGTTCTCAAAACATGAATGCATGAAGGGCCAGAAGCTGGCCATCAACCCAACCCAACAAATCTAAAACTGGCCTTAAAAGGTTGACGCCAATTTGTGATCAAGCTTTTACAGTATTTACTAGTTTATACAGTTATACAGAGACATTTCTCTGAACAATGTGATGCTGGTAAAATGATTAGAAAGCAAAAACATAAGATCCTTGTTACGCAACTGCTCAACATGTTTGTGTTATTCACACAGTGGCTCGCAAAACTGTTCATATCTGTTGTATTTACATTACCCTCGTTACATTTTTACTACCTTGTCACATTAGAAACGCTATAACTTCAATGTATTGCTTGGGGATTTTGTGTGATAAAATGTCATAAAGCAGAGCATAGCTGAAGTGGAAGGAAAATTAAACATGTTTTTTAAAGTTATTATTATTATTTATTTATTTACAAGCTAAAGGTCTAAAAAGTCTGGCATGAATTTGTAGTCACTGTCCTATTAATCACCTGGGCCCCTAATAGTAAACAGTTCATCGGTGTGTAATTCAATCCAGCGGTTCAGGGAAGGCCTTTGTGATGAATTGAGTTTGAGGTGACGAGGATTTGAGTCGGTGAGACCCACGGTAAGTGGAGAAAAATAAGTTTAATGATGTCCAGGTACTCAGGTAAACCGAAAGGGAGAGACAAAACCACGACCAGGACCCGACAGAGAAACAAAGACACAGGTGATGTTAAATACACAGAATAATCAGAGGAAGCAAGAGACAGCTGGGAACAATGAGTGGCTAGACACGAATGTCACAAGGACAAAATTAACTAATAATCAGACACAAAACCCACATTCTTACAGCCATTGTTGTTTGTTAGAGAAGATTAGTGAACAAACAGCAACATGAAGACCAAGGAACCCAGCAGAAGGTTCAGGGATTCAGTTGAAGAGACATTTAAGGGCTGAACCTTTGGGGTGGGGACAGCAAATGTGTGGATAAAGGTGCTCTGGTAATACATGCTACAGTAATGAACATACTAGCTCTATGATAAAGCATGCTGGTGGCAGGATCGGACTGTATAGGTTGGTTTTCTTCTGCAGGGACAGTGAAGCTAGTCAGAGTTTAATGTGGAGATGGATGGAGTAATAAACAGGATTATCTAAGAATAAAACCTGTTGGATGCAGATTTCTGTTGCTGTGGCCCGCTTGTTTGAAGGTTTGACATGTTATTTCTTAAGACATGATATTCAGTTTGCCTCGGTGCAATGATTTCAGCTATTGTTGCCTAACTGGGTTGAAGGATCGCTTGCCTAAACATGCAACCAGAGCTACCAGGAAATGCCTTAGATCAGAGGATATTTGTGTGTTAGAATCGTCTAGATCCAAATCTGAGAGTTTTATTCTTGAAATAAAGTCATGACAGTTTTCACCACTTAAGGAATACAGAAGACCAGCAGTCAACATAGCCCCTAATACACCATCCCGCTGGTGAACAACGGTGATGGCAACATCATGATATGGGGATGTTTTTCTTCAGCAGGGACAAGGAAGCTTGTTAGAGTTCATTATGAGATGTATTGAGCTAAATACAGAGCAATTCTAGAAGAAAATCTGTTGGAGGCTGCAGAGGCTGGGACTGAAGTTCAGGACAATGTTCCTAAACATACAGCAAAAGCTAAAATGGAATGGTTTAGATGCTTATGCGAGATAGAATGGCCTCCCCCAGCTCCAGAGCTAATTCCAATAGAATATTGGTGGCAGAATTTGAAAAGCAATGTTTAAAGATGCTCTCCATCCGATCTGATTGGACTGAGCCATTTTCAAATACAGATAAGTACAAATGCACAGCACATTTGCTTGTGTGTGTGTGTTTGCAGTGAAAACTGTGAATTATTTCTCTTCATATGTACAATTATGTCATATCTTGTGCTGTTCTATCCCACAAGATTCTAAGAAAATATATTGAAGTTTGTTGTTACAGCCATTGCAGATTTCTGTTGCTGTGGCCCACTTGTTTGAAGGTTTGACATGTTATTTCTTCAGACATGATATTCTGTTTGCCTCGGTGTAATGATTTCAGCTATTGTTGCCTTTCCGTCATCTCGGACCAGTATGCCCATTCTCCTCCAACTTCAAAAAGACATCAAGGCCAACACACACTGGCTTTAATGTGTGTGTTAAAAAAAGAGAGATGGTTGCGTGTGAAATTTAGCAGATCAGCAGTTTCTGAAAAACTCAGACCAACCCATCAGCATGGAGGCAATCAGCTTGTGGCACTGCGTAGGTGTAAAAATGACCTTGCTAGGCTTCAGGTCAGCTGCATTGTTGGGCCTTGTGTCTCTCATCTTCCTATCTTCAATGCTCCATAGATTATGCGGTTCTGGTTGGGTCAGATTACTGGTAAATGAAGGAAAAAAAGACCATGGTCATTGAACCATGCTTTTGGTACCATCAGCACTGTGGGCAGGTGGCAAGTCCTGCTGGGAAATAAAAATCAGCATGTCCATACAGCTCGTCACCACAGTGAAGCATGAAATGCTCTAAAATTTCCTGGTAGTTGCGTTGACTGTGGAGTTCAGAAAACACAGTGGATCAACACCAACATGGCACCCCAAACCCAAACCATCATGTACTGTGGAAAAAACCCCAAAAACATTGGGCTTAAAGCAAGAGAGTCCTCTCTTCTCCAGATCCTGAGACCTTGCTTTCCAAATGAAATGCAAACTTTACTTTCATCTGAAAATGGGGGCAATTGTATCCTCTCAAGGGTGCAGTCATCCCTGTTGAAAGTACACACTTTCTCTTTCATTTTCTATGAAAATGTTATAGCTTTTATTATATTTCACAGAATTTGGGGTTTTCGTTATCTGTAAACTATATTTATCAATCTAATAAGAAAAAAATGACTTGAAATATTCCAGTGTTTGTGTAATGAACCTATAAAATAATTGAGTTGTACTTTTCAAAAAATATTGAACCTTGTCACAATATTTAAAGTTTGAGCTGTACCTGTTTAAAATATACACATTGCTTTGAAGTTACCTAATTTAGTTAAAAAACACATTTTTTGTTAAAGATTAAGCTTTACAGTAAAAATGCTCTTTTTTTTCTCCATCAGGAGTCTGGCCTACAACAATCTGGAGACTCTCCCCAAAGATTTGTTCAAAGGTCTCGAGGCCTTGACAAAAGTGTAAGTATTATTCCTTGTTAAAGACAGAAACTAATAAGATTATACACTTGATACAATCTCTAATGTTGTACAATGAATGATGAGCTGTCCGTACAACTTTCTATTTTTAGAAATACGTATCATTTATTGCTCCTCCTTCACCGAGGTTTGACAAACGCGTAGGCAGCTGGAGCTTTTAGCGCCATTAAAATTGCATGCACTGGAGGAAGAGAGAGAAAGGAGGGAGAGGGGCTGCAGGCTATTATCCAGTGAAGATGTTCAGTCTTCCTTGATGTCGATGAAACCTCAAATTGAGGACGTCAGAGAAAAGCCACCATCTGGAGCTTCAGAACGTTAAGCTCACTGTAGAACAGGAGGAGTGATGCTCTCAGATTTTCACACAATGGTTTTCTCCCCTCAGAGACTTGCGTGGGAATCATTTCTTGTGTGACTGCAAGCTGAAGTGGTTAGTGGAGTGGATATACGGCACCAATGCCACCGTGGACCAGATTTACTGCAAGGGCCCGGCCTCACAGCTGGAGAAGAAGATCAATGACCTGTCGCCGCAGTCCTTCGACTGCATCACCACAGGTGGAGCATTGACTCCTCACATTAATCCTTCTTTGCAGATTTTACTTGTAAAGATGTTTTTTTTTTGTTTGTTTCCCTCACAGAGTTTGCTCCCTACCAGTCCTTGAAATTTGAGTCCATATCAGTGGAAGCATTTTCTTTCCGGAACGACCAGTATGTCGTCTTTGCCCAGCCATTTATCGGGAAGTGTGGCTTCCTTGAATGGGATCATGTCGAGATGAACTTCAGAAACTTTGACGATATTGACAGTAAGTAAAGTCAATCAGCTGCTTAAGTCTCAAACTAAAATTGGCAATAAAATGGGAGCCAACGGATTGCATGTTTTTCCAGGTACATCCACTGTGATCTGCAAGCCTCTCGTCATTGACAACCAGCTGTTCATCATCGTGGCTCAGCTGTTTGGAGGCTCCCACATCTACAAGCGGGACACCTCTGCCAACAAATTCATCAAGCTTCAAGGCATTGATGTCCTGAAAATCCGCAAGCCAAATGACGTCGAGACGTTCCGGATCGATGGAGAGTCCTTCTTCGTCATAGCCGACAGCTCCAAGGCTGGCTCCACCACCATCTACAAGTGGAACGGCAATGGCTTCTACTCCCATCAGTCCCTCCATCCGTGGTACCGCGACACTGACGTGGAGTACCTAGAGATCTCCTCCAAACCTCACCTGATCCTGTCCAGCAGCTCCCAGAGGCCCGTCATCTACCAGTGGAACAAAGCCGTCAAGCATTTCGACAGACGAACCGACATCCCGGAGATGGAGGACGTTTATGCCGTCAAGCACTTCCAGGTCAAGTCTGATCTCTACATCTGCCTGACGCGCTTCATTGGCGACTCCAAGGTGATGCGCTGGGATGGCGCCCTCTTCAGAGAATTACAGACCATGCCCTCCCGAGGCTCCATGGTGTTCCAGCCCTTCACCGTGGGCAGCTGGCAGTACGCCATTCTGGGCAGCGACTACTCTTTCACCCAGGTGTACCGCTGGGATGCCAAGAAGGGCGAGTTTGTTCGCTTCCAGGAGCTGAACATTCAGGCACCAAGGGCCTTTTCTCCAGTTTCCATTGACAACCGTCAGTTTCTGCTGGCCTCCAGTTTCAAAGGGAAAACTCAGATATACGAGCATTTAGTCATTGATCTGAGTAATTGATTGTTTTTTTTTTTTCTATTGGATGGTTAGTTATTTTTGTGATCTTTTTTGTGTACATACAAAAGTCTGTAATAGGAGATTGAGAGCTAAGCAACTCAGAAATTTATGGTCCTAACTAGACATTTATATTCACTCATTTTTAAAAATCTATCACAATTTCTGCATGACACGTTTAAAGATAACAAATACGTTTCTCAAGCCAATTATCTGATTGAGAGGCATGTATCCTAGGTTAGGATTAGATCCAATATGTTCTCAAAACATGAATGCATGAAGGGCCAGAAGCTGGCCATCAACCCAACCCAACAAATCTAAAACTGGCTTTAAAAGGTTGACGCCAATTTGTGATCAAGCTTTTACAGTATTTACTAGTTTATACAGTTATCCTCTAATATTCCATAGTGATTTACAGAAGCCGAAATCTACTTTTTAAACTGTTATGTTTTAACTGAACAAATCTGCCGAAACACAAAGTTTACATTTTTTCTGTCTTTCCATTTGTATGCTGCAAAGATTTGTAAAAGATGCTTTTGTAAGTGTAGAGATGGTCCAGGGCAGACAGGGTTGTATTTGTTAAAAGGGCGATAGGATTGTGTTATGCAAAAAAAAAAAAAAAAATTGAGAGGAAAAAGAAAAAAAAAAAAAACATTTTCTAAGTCTTCGATACCGTTTTACCATATTCCTAAAGTTGAGGTCCAAAAGTTTACTTTAAATTTGTGGCAGATATCACTGCAGTGGCTTCAAGTACAGAGCTGACAGAAACCATAAACTGTAGGGAAGGATGGATGGAGAAATTAGAGCATAGATAGATTTAGGGATAATTCAGTAGTAGGCCAATGGTTATGCAGGCATATTGATGGATGGATTAAACTAATGCACAGGCGATACTGTTTAAGGATAATGACAAATGGTTGAAATAATGTACCAAAAGATGGACAGAATGGAGTATGGACAAATGAGCAGATGGATGGACCAATAGATGCACAAATAAGTGGATTCGTGAATAGTGAGCAAAAAATGATAGAAGTATAGACATATGGAGTTATATCTGGATGGACAAACAGATGAATGGATGAACAATCATAAGCAAATGGACAGACTGATGAATGTACTAATTGAATGAAAGGATGGACAGACAGGCTGAAAGGTAGATGGACATTGAAACAAGTGTACTGGGAAGAATTTGGATATACACATCTTTCAAGACTCAGCTTTGATTTTCTGTTCCCTTCCAGACTGGGAACACTCCTGAATCTCATTCCAGGCCGAGTAGAAACTCTGCATACAGATATATTGTGAGTCTACCTGTATATCCTTGCGACTTCCGTTTTTATCGTTAATGGTTTGTAAAGTGTTTAAAGTATTGAGCAGTTTTTCATGACTGGCAACTATTTGAACTATTTTCGAGCTCCTTTAAAAAGGTACTGAAATGAAAAAGAGACTGTTCATATTCTTTAACTATCATGTGCGCAAAACTCATCATTTGTGTCACGACTAAGATGAACCTTATGTTATTTGGAGTCAATAAAAGAGTTATTTAATCTGAGAGCTTCCTGCATATTAACTTCAGCGTTACATCATGAATAGAGGCGGCAGAGGACGTCTGCGCCAGCCTTTCAGAATGTGTCGTGCAGTTGTGATGAAATGAGAAAGTAAATAAATACAAACAAATAAAATTCTTTTAATCTTCTCCGACAAAGTGCACGCCTCAAATCTACAAAGCAGCACATTACAATGTAATGGAATAAATACAACTGAAAAAAAAAAACAAAAAAAACGTAAGGAGATACACAAGTACCTGCACAATCACACGTTTGCAGCGAGTTTAAATCTGGCTCTTTAGAAAGGCTCCGCAGCAAAGCTTCAGTCGTCGGGCTTCAGTCGTCCGGCTCCTCGTGTCGCCAATCCTTTGGATGGAGGCGTCCAACATGTCGCGTCCTAAAGCAAACCAGTTTAAAACCGTGCATCTTCCTTGGAGACTACCAAACTAACATGAAGGAAACAGGTGTGCACTCTCATGTTCATACACTTCACCCTGGAATACTTGTGCAACTGCAGCAGGGCCCCTACTGCCAGGAGAAAAATTAAAGTGAACATGTTTTCAGCCTCAACTGAACTTACAACTCAAGTTTGTGTGGTGCAACTTAGTGTTTTGTTTTTGTTTTTGTTTTCCTCCATAGGCAAACATAACACAAAAAGGCAAAGGAACATTGCGTCCCTTCATTATCCACAAAATAATTTAGTCCTCTTTAAATAAAACTGGAAAAACACTATTTTCAAATGGTGAGTCTTACAAAACAAGAAAAACAAACAAAAAAAAGGGATGAAATCAATTTCAGACAGAGAGAGGAATGCTCTAGGAGACATGATTTGTAGAAGGAAATAACTCAATCCCATGGAAAAAAAGACAGTATTAACAATAAAATTCTGTACAGAACTAAAAATTAATATACAGTACAGTACCTGCAGATGTTATGCATACAGTACAATTCTTTTTTTTTTCTTTTTCTTTTTTACATAGTTTTAGTACGAGCTCCAGCCTGATCTATATACTGCCTTAACATAGGTGGAAAAGCGGTTAGCTTTAGCTTACAGTAATTTTAATGGTTATTCAGCAAGGAGAGCAGATCTCAAAGTATTTCGAAAAACAGACTGAAAACTTATTGCCGAATGGTCATCTTCAGTTGCATACTGCATGTGTTACGTAACTGTGTCCTTTAACGTGGAGCAGCAGGCTGATGGGGAGACGGCGTCAATGGGGAGAGAAGAGAGGAAGAAAAAAAAAAAAAAAAAAGGCTAGGTTAGTTGGTTTTTGCTATCTGTCCGAGTCACCCTACCCTGTACAGTACATTCGTGGGCCAGAGCTGCACGTTAGCCAGCCAGATCCACCTTGATTCTGCACGGTGGTGTTGTGCTGGGGCTTCAGTGCTGATTTTGTCCTGTGAGTCAACACTAATCCAGTGATGGGATGAGAGCGTAACCAGAGCTCACCCGAAGGCCCGGGCGGTGTTCCATCTGCCATCACAGTTTGAGCTCGTTGGCAATTTTGCAGGCGATGTTCTTAAAGGCGATGGACGTGCCCGATATCCTCTTGAAGCGCACGCCATTGAGCGAAAGGCGGGGCAGCTTGCACACCTCCATCTCCCACTGGACTAGATTGTCCTGGCGCGCGTCGCCGTGAACACAGAACAGCAGGAAGCGCTCGCGCTGCTCATAGTCGCAGCTGTTGGCGTCCAGGACCTTACGGATCTCCCGCATCATGTCCGCGGGGTCCATGGAGGAAGTGGTCTTCATGCTCCAGGTGAAACGCAGCGAGCGGGGCTTGGAGTCCCGACCGGCGTCATCCTTGGTGTCGCCAGACGCACTCCTGGAACAGCATTAGATGGACAGGGGAAAAAAAAAAGAAAAAGAAACTCTTAATGAGGTTAAATACAGGCTCTCACTGAAATGGAGATGAAATGGTTTTATTGGTTACAGAGATAAAGGTTTTATCCATTAAAAAAAAAAAAAAAAAAGTCCACTAAAATCATATTTGATGTCCATGCAGATAAAATCTTTTCTTTGTCCCTCAGACAAAGATTGTCCAGGCGCGCGCTGCAAGTAGAAGGCAGTAAAAGGAAATCTGTGATGCTTCAATCATCAGTGTTGCTGTATTTTGAACATTTGAAGCTCTTTCAAGTTTTTTTCGGTTCTTCCAACATGCAAAAGGAAATGACACAGATAGCCATCTTCCTCTTCCAGTAGCCACTAGTGGTGAATGCTAAGCTAGATATTAGCCAGATGATTAGCTTGTCAGGTTTGTCAGCATTGTAACTCAGCAGGAAAGCCCAAATAAGAAACGCGTTGAGTGCAGCCATCTCCTCAGGAAGGGAAGCAGTTATTGGCTGTGAAAATACCTTTGTACAAGTTATTTCTTATTCTCAAAATTAAATTTGTAAAGGTAAACATAAATATAAGAATACAATTACAGATAATATGTGACTGAAATGATGAAAATTACTCCTACAAAAATTACATTAAAGCTGCAGGAATAATGTTGATGACTCTACTTTGAGAACAACAACTTCACCTGGTAATAATAGCACATTTAGCAAGATTTCAACACACTGTGATAACACTAAAAACAGCGATGAATTTGAACAATCGTGATACAAAAAAATGTAGATTATTGACCTTCTGAGTTCAAATCTCACCTTGGTGTTTCAGTCCTGGCACTGGCCTCGCCCTCACTAGGTACCCTGAAATAAACCCAAAATTCACTCGTTACATCTGAGCTAATGTCGACATCAAATCCCCCCCAAACTCACCCGCCACCCGCCAACCGACTGCCAAAACCAGCTCAATCATGACTGAACACAGACGAGGGTGTTGGGCATCATGCCAGGAAAGAATCCACACTCCTGGGTGTCAGAGCTCAGCACACAATGAGATGACCTTTCATCAGTAAAGCCGACATAAACCATATGCATCATCCCATCTGTCGTAACACACCTTTCCTTAATCTCCACTGACATGTAAAGAGAGGAAAAGTGCTTATGCGTGTACACAGCTCGATTTCAGTTCTATTAATCGTCTGTCTCAAGCTCTGCATGAAGGCAGGGGGAGGAGTAAGGAGAGGACAGCTCGCAACTACAGCCGTACACATCTAGTGGCTTTAGTAGAGAAAGCTGGAGAGCCGTGAAGTCTGGTCGTTAAGGCGGAGGACAAAGGGGGAAGAGATACACGGCATAACAAGGGTGTCGGTAGGCGAGGATGTGGTGGGCAAGTACATAAAGACGTTAAAACACACGGGTCGTCGTGGGCAGAGAGGGTTTTTTTTTGAGTTATTGTTATAGATGGGAGGAGAAGGAGGGGGACATGTGCAGCAAGCGTTATGTTCTCCTACCTCCGGGTCGACCTGAAAGACATAGCTCTATGCGGGGAGAAAAGGAGAGAAAGCTGTAAGCTATGAGCAAGGGGCAGCTTGAAAGTGACACTCGCATGAAGAGGCTCAGGATGCTGGTACTGACAGAAAGCTGGCAGAAGGTACGCCACTATACTTTTTAAAAAATAACAAAAAAGATGCACCAATGAAAAACCTTTTGGCCTATTTCATATCTTTCATTTTAAACCAAAGATTTTTTATTTTTAGTCCATTCTGATTTCTGTTTACCGACAGTAATTTATGAAAAAAATAACAGCAGACAACATATTTTTCTAGCCTTTTCTGCTGTAAGTAGTCATTAAATAAAACTATTGGAAATAAAAATTTGCAATACTTTAAAAACAAGGAAAAAATTATAGAATTTAGTATCTTGTATTCCTGATCACCAAGGTTGGGAAAGCATTTCCAACTCTCCCAGACATTGAAAACCTTATTCTAACTTCTTAATTAGCAAAACTTCCACAAGGAAGTGTTTTTTTTTTCTGTCATAGTAGACATGGTAGCACTTGAGATGCATTAACTGATTAGAAAATGATGGATATTTCAGTTTCCAGCAAGCCTGCCATCTGTCAGGGTCTTTTTAACTAAAGCTATGAGACTAAGGGAAGTTATCAAATTATTTCTTGGTGCATCTTTATTCAGCTAAAAGACTTTAGGCAAAACTATAAAACTGTTCTAGAACCTAAAAAAAAAAAAAAAATGCCTATTAGTTGATAGACCTCACTGACCTGCGGACAAACTTTGAGGTGATCTTGCTGATGATTCCCGTGGACGTGCCCCTGCGCTGCTGCGCGAGAGCCCCCGTGTCGTGGGACAGCGTGGGCGAGGCTGGGGGGCCGTTGTACGTAGCACTGCGGCGGTCTCTGAGCTGAGCTCCGTGAAAGGTGCTGCGGCTGGTTGTGCCGCGGGGGAAGCGGTTCTTCTCGGGGGTGCTAATACTGTGCACAGATGGAGAGTTGGACGGATCCCGTGGAGAGGAGCTGCAGCATAAGCAGGCATTAATAATTGACATCTTCCTGAGGTCTTGCATCAGCCTGTGGCAGTGCAGATGTTCGGCTGCTGCTCACCTAGCTTTCAGCTCCGTGTTGTCGTCGATGGGGGGCAGCGTGCTTTTTGAAGGATGCCCCGACGCCGACATGGACTTAGTGTGACGGGGTCGTGTAGAGCTCAGTGCAGTGGAGGGTGTGCTGCCTGACACCTCTGTTAAACTGAAGGTCGAGAGCAGGGAGTGTTACCATGTCAGGACTCAATTGTCCATTAATAAAATAAAAGGAGCCACAAAGTATGTAGAGTAAGCTAGAAAAGAATGGATAAATAAACTCAGAGGGATAAAATAATCCTGTGGTTGTCTAACCTGCTGTCTTTGCCATTGGGAATAGCTGAATAGCGATCAGTGGAGGTTCGCTCACACACATACGTGTTCCTGCGGGTCATTGAACCATTGGTCTGTTGGTGAACAGAGACACCAAGAATGATTTCATGGTAATCAGTATATTTACTTTTACACAAGTTACCCATCAGCCTGTTAATATGTATAAAAACCAGAAGACTTAACATTCCTTCTGAAAAAAAAACAAAATAAAAACAATAACAGATTTATCTTTTTCTCATGAGAATCACTGTGTACTTAAATGTATTATGTTATGAATGTTTGCTCAATAATTTGCAAAATTTACAGTATTGAATCATTAAATCAGTGTCAGCAGTTAAGCCTGAATCAGAGTCAAAACTGTGAAAATGATCAAACTAATGTCTGAACAAACAACCATGAAACCACAGAAGAGAGTCAACTAATAATACCAGACAGTAGAGCCCCTCCTGCTGGTAAAGGATGAAATAATCACAGCTACTAACAATCTAGAAACCCAAAAGACTTAACCAGCTTCTGTTAGAACCACAACACCAAACAACCCCTGGATTTATCTCAAAATCAGGCGCTCAGCAAAAGTTTACAGATACGAACGTTCAAAGATCCCTGTACAAAAACACATCAGAATGGATATCTGACCCAGAAAACATCATTTCAACTAAACATTAACATTATAACACCAGCAGAAACTAAAAACAGGTAACAATCATTATATATCATCAACTAACAATTAAAAAAAAATGTAATCTTAGCAACTTTTATCCAGAGCAGCATTAGCATTATGCTAACCAGAGCATCAAATAAACTTCTGCAGCTTTCATAACTGATCGGCAGCAATAATTAATGATCAGAGCTGACAAACAAAGCATACAACCCAAAAAATAACACCTAAACACAATAAAACAGAAAGCTGTAGCTTACTGGCCATCTGTAAATCCTTTGCATTGTCATTGTGGAGAATTTGGTCCAAGTCCTCCCCCTACTAGCCTTTATCAACTTTATCACCATGGCGACCCAAAGGTTTCCAGGGAAATTCCGTGCGCCTCAGAGACATTAAATTAAGTGATGCTGACTGGCCAAATGTTTATTGTTTTTCCTTAGCAACTACACACGATTGGCTATTTAGCTTAGCAGAAAACTGACAGGAATCTGATGAGGGGAAATTCACTGCTGAATTGTAGTCAGCTGATGGAAATGTTCTGTAAATAATTCAGATCATATTTGGGCACACACTATTAAGGAAAACAGGCTATTTTAATAATGTTTACAAGTCAATTTTAGATTTTTTTTTTCCCCTCTTCACATTAGGGGGGACAATACCAAGCGCTTCCTATGGGACAGCCACCACTTGTGAACAAAAGGTAAATAATGACACTTTTGTTTTACTTTTTATCAACATTAAAAAGGGCTGATTAGCACAAATCACAAACAGAACATGTGTGACATGAAGTAAACTAATAAAAAATATTAGAACCCATAAATCTTGCCCTAATCTAAGAACAAATGGTTAAAAAAAGTGTCTTACTTTTAAATAGACTTAACATCAAGGTGGCAATCAACAATCGTACAGCAAAGCAGGGCTCAACAGCATGTGGTAAATATGTTGTAATTGCAGTATCAGTGGATGCAAAAATAAAATTGCAAATATTTAGGCTGTAATAAATATTCAATAATATATTTCAAGTGTCCTGAATTCACATTTTGCATCCCAGTGTAATATTTAGCCTATTAGATGGAGCTTCACTCAGTAGATGCTCATATCTGACAGACTGGAGCTCAAGATGCTACAGGTTATACAATGCTGGGCTTTAACATTGTAAGAAATATCATTGACAAATAACATTGCCTTCACATCTTGCAGCCCTATACGAAAACTATTTTCCTGCAGTCTTCCTCACCCCCACAGCACTCGAAGTTTTCTTCCTCTCCTGCACCCCCAACGGCGAAGCGGGAACGTCTCCTTTGGAAGTGCTGAGCTCGAGCCGGCGAGCTCCGTCCCACTCCTCTCTGTGGTCACTTTCCACGCTCAGGGCCTGATTACGCTTAGAGTATGACACTGCTGGTGGTACCGACGGACCCACTGGAAGAAACACACACACATTATGTTTTTAGCAAGAACCACATAAAAGTCCTTCGATAACTAATATTTTGGGGGGGATAAAAAAAAAAAAAAAAATCAACAGCAGACAAGGACAAGGTCTTTACCACAATAGCATTAAGCAAAGCCACTCAAAGCCAGGATTTACACTAGGTAACAGTTTACAGGTATGGTACAAGACAACATGTCAAATTTTTTGTTTTATTTTCTTTAACATGTACAGCTACAGAAGCCAAGGTGAGCAAGTATGAAGCAGAGTTGCTGTCCCTCCTCATGCTTTGAGGTTCTGTTCCAAAAACAGCTGCAGAAAAGCAGCCTGCCACAAGATGGCGCCACAAACAATGGCTCCACATGACAGAAGGAAACCGTCTGGCACAGAGGTATTCAAGCTGAGTCACTGATTTAAGCTTCGAGTACGGCGATTAGAAAATGCTCACAACCAATCAGTTGAGATTTCTGTCTTTTTATTATCTGAGTTTGATATTTAAACCTTAAGAAATTATTGCACTTTGAAATCTTGAGTGCATTACTATGCCCTCTTCTGTCCGTCTTAAAGTTGCACGTTCTGACACTTCGTCGCGCCACCAGTGACTCAGGGTAACGTCCTCCTACACAACACGCAGTCCGCAGCACTCTCAGAGCCGGGATGTAAGAGGTTACTTTACTTGGCTTCTCTACGACACCACCACCACCACCACCACCATCATCATCCCCACCATGATCACTGTAGCGGCGCTGCTTCTGATTGGCCGATATGCTGCGCGTGACCTTGGGATGGGCAGGGGAAATGCTGGAGCTGTTGTTGATGTCACTGGTCGGCCGCTGACGCTGCCCCAGGATGCTGTTAGTCAGCGGCTCACTGCCCTCAAACTGCAACAAGGCAGAAGAGCGGTGAGGGGTTTTTGGTCACATTAGAGAACCTGTATAAAGTTGGGAAGCAGAGGAGGTACAACGAGCTTCACCTCTGGAGCTTTTCGGCCTAGCAGCAGGTATGTAGCCATGACGTCGTCGTACTTCTGGTTTTGTAGTGAGTCTGTGATCTCTTCTTTAGGGAAACCCATGGTCACCATGAGCTCTGATTGGATGGAGAGGAGAAAAGTGGTCTGAGTCTGAACAGCGTAAAAAAACAAAAAAAAAAACATAAAAAATGGTATCCACATACAGCGGAACACACCTATTCTGGACGAATCGTTGAAATCAGACTCTGGCTCGATGTAGGGTTTAAGCTCCTCATCCTCGTGACCCACGTTCATCCAGTGGTCTTTCATGATTTGCTAATAAGGAGATGAGAACAACATAACTTCTCAACTACAGTTTGAATCACTAACAATTATTTTAGTTAATACTGACACGTGCTGCAATTACACATGCTCAAAATGCAAACAAATGAGAATGTTTTTACTGAACTCCAGGCTGGTTCTGATCCGTCTCTGCACTTGATGAAATCTTACCACAAAATAACGACTTCCCATCACCGTTTCCCATGGACACAATTTGTTCTACATTTTAAATCTAAGAATAACACCAAAAACATTTCTTTAAAACATCATTTTTAAGCTAGATATTTCCATGTGTCTACTTTCCTCATTTAAGAAAACGCTGCACAGTTGCAAGTCATAAGCTGATAAAAGAAATGTAAAGAAAATCGCCGATAAAATTAGCAAAAAGACCAAAACCTCTAGAAACTTTTGAGAAGTGCTGATGAAGTGGAGCAAAGACATGGAGGGTGGTGATTTGCACAGATCTCTACATTTGACAGGCTATAAATTTAGGGGGAAAAGTATTTCCAAATATTAATCAACAACCTCTCTGTAAATCATTAAGTTTCATGCCTGATTACATGCCATTTACAGAAAGTACAGAAGTTAAAGAAGCAGATAGAATGTAAACTCATGCAAATACCTCTAAACTGCCTCGTTTCACAGGGTTCAGCACAAGGAGTTTCTTCAGCAGGTTTTCACAGTCTGTGGACATGTAAAAAGGAATGCGGTACTTTCCCCGCAGAACCCGCTCCCGAAGTTCCTACACCCAATGCAAAAAGAGATTATTAATACAGGTTACAATACTTTTAAGATATTTAAAACCAGACCAAGATATTGGCTCGTGCTCATGGTTTTAAAGTTAAATCAATTGTTTGACAGAGAAATGAACCTAGAAGAAATATTTCAAGTCATTGATCTGGTAGAGTACAGTATTGGTGCTACTTTGCTCAGCTGCTCTGTACAGTTGAGGGGGAGATAAAGAATCAGGTTTAGATTACATGTAATCAAAAAAATCAAAGTCCAATTTAAAAAAAATATAAAAACGAAACCACTCAACTCGGCTATGAAGACACTTTAAAAATTCATTGTTGAAGCTGATATTGCAAAACCTTTTGCATTATTAAAGCTTGGTGATTCATCTTTACAGCTGCTGCTCCCATTACCTTTTGTTCTCCAAGCAAGTTTAAACTCAAATTTATTTGGCTTAATATGTGAAAACATTTATGTTTAAACTGCAAAGCAACATTTAAAAGAATCAACTAAACTAACTGTAGAAAAAATAAATAAATAAAAAACGAGTGAGGTGGCATGCTTTTAACTACTTACTTTCTTTGAGCAAATTTTAATTTGGAGTTACCATCTGCAGCACAAATTAAAAATCTAAGATACTAAAGAGCTACAATTTTCTTAATAAAACCTATAGAGCAGGGGTGCCCAATACATCAATCGCGATCGACCGGTCTATCGCGGAAAGGTTTTGAGTCGATCTCGGCAGATGACAATCTGAACGCCTCCAGGACGCCGACACCAGCACTTCCTCTTCTGACGGGCTTATCAAAAATATTTACTAAGATCCTAAACGTTTGTAGCTTCATTAAAAAAGAATAATTATAAAAAATCAACGAAAAGTGCTAAAATTAATAATCTCAGTAATTACCGTTTCAACAAGGTGTTGCACAATTCAGTGCGTTTTGGTTCTATTAACAAAAACAAAAAAAAAAAAAAGAAAAAGAAAAAAGAAGGCGACTCAAAGACCGACTGACGAGCAGAGCAGGAGTTTAAATTAGCTCCTCAACCACCGCTGTGCTCATGAGAGGCTTATTAATAATCGAGAAATAAATCTCAAGCCTGGAAACCTAATATCGTAACGGACTGAATGTTGTTTTTAAAGTAATCCCTGCTCGACTTGCGGGGCGCAGGCGGTTGCCACGGCAACGGGTACGCTCAAACGACAAAGAGACAGAGAGTAAAAAGGTAGGAGTGGTTTTGATTTGATCGTCTGTTCGGGTTGTTTTACCTTTGTTTACCTTTGCTGTGGCTCATCACATCTGCTGTAGTTTCTGAACGTTCAATAAACGACAAACTTGGACTTATTACCTCGTTCGGATGTGAGTATACGTCACAACAAACATCAAATAGGACAAATATATTTCATATATTTTATTAAGTTTTAACTAATTCTACAGCGATAATTATGTGAAATTAAATTAATTATATCCCGGCTTCAGAAGATTTGCCTTTAGCTTTTCTGGGCTCTTTGGTTCCTTCTATCAGTCTGTAGTTTCTCATATTGAGGTCATCAAACCAAAGTTCAGATCTACCCTGACTGACTGACACCTCCTGGCCTCAGGTCTGCAACCAGCTTCTGACTGAGAAACCAGTAACCTGCTCCCAGTGTCAGAATCTCACTGAGGAAGGAACTGCGTTAGGTTTTCTGTCACTTTATTATTTCTGCTACAACTGATGTATATTCGCATATAAAATAAGTCAATAGAGTTTAATTTGCAATTTTTATGTCTTTGTGTCATGACGTAGAACTCAGGCGGCTGGCGAGAGAAATAGTAGATCTTGCTCTCAAAAAGTTTGGGCACCCCTGCTATAGAGCATTTATGGAATCAATTGCATATTAAAAATAAAAATATGAAAATATCTCAAGTTACTAGTCATGGGTAATATTTTTTTCTCCTTTTAAATCAGTGTGAAATTGAAAATGAATGTCCTCTTTGTTTTATTTGTGACCTTAGCAAGCATTTTTTAATTACCGGTAGCTTCAACCAGAGTGGACCATGCTTTTCCTTGTAACCATACTTTTTAAGTTGTTACTCTTTAAAGCAAGAAAACTTTCTAGAGAGGATCTGCACCCCTCCGTCTGTGGGACTATGAAATGCTTTCCAGAAAGAAAAGGCCCACCTTTAGGTTCTGTCCGTCAAAAGGCAGTGATCCGCTGACCAGTGTATAGAGGATAACACCAAGACTCCAGACGTCCACTTCAGGACCATCATACTTTTTTCCCTGAAAGAGTTCAGGAGCTGCATACGGCGGGGAGCCACAGAAAGTGTCCAGTTTGCTGCCGACTGTGAACTCGTTGCTGAAGCCAAAGTCTGCTATCTTGATGTTCATATCTGCATCCAGCAACAAGTTCTCAGCCTGATGGAAGGACAGAAGTTAGCAATGTAATAAAATACACCGATATCTGAAGCTTTTATCAGAATGAACTGCTAAAATATGACAACAAGACAAGAGAATTTATATTTGTCATAACTTGAGATTCTCACCTTTAGATCCCTGTGTACTATTCTTCTCTGATGGCAATACTGCACTGCAGACACGATCTGAAACCCAAAAACGCACCACAGGTCACTGCATTAAATACCAGGCCAGAAAAGAAACTTGAATGAGACGAAAGTTCGCAAAAACAAATCTGTAGAAGTCCAGCTGATAACGAGGAAAAGCTGCATTTCACCTCCTCCCTCACCTTTTTATTGTCCCAATTATCTGTTTCCAGTTCATGCAGAGAGACAGACAGGTCATCCTAACTGTTTCTGCTATGTGGAATAATACTGAAGTATTATTCTTAAAAAGCATTAAAACGGGCTACTGTGCAGGAGGTCATTAGTAATTTTCTTCATAATTTGTCACCTACTGCCAATTTTGTACTGTCTGTCAAAAATTAATTCATAATAATTATGATTTTTTTTTATTTATCATATAATTAAAGCCCAATCTAGAATACTGCAAAGGTCAAAAATATTCATACGTGCCTCCACAAAGGAGTGGATGGCAATCATTTTAAGAAAATATTTTATTTAACAAACATAAATTTATATGTAAATCATTTCAATAGTTTCCCCAAATTACTGATTTACAATAAGGCCGTCATTGTATTCTACTTTTGAAAGGAAAGGAGAAGTACATCAACAACAGCCACAAATTTAAGAGTTTCTGAGCTAAAAGACGTCTTTTGATAAATCTACATTTATGCTGTTGTTTGAGGCGGCCAGGAACATTCATATTCCAGAATGTCAAAAATAGCAATCAAACATAAATCGTCCCATTCCCTGACAAACGTCACTCAGCTGTAAGCACCTGTAAACACGTGACATCTTTAAACATTTAGGATTTTGATCTTGCGCACACATATTCCCTTGAGTCCTTTTATCAAGACAACAAATAAAGCATAAATCCTTTTTTGTCCCAGTATAGGTAGCCATATCAAAAGCAACGATGACAATGTAAAAACTGATGTAATATTGATGCACATGAGGCACCACTAGGGGTCAGCAGAGACTACGGGGATGCAGGCTTTCTCAGAAGAAGCTGTGTGTGCTCCACCTTCCCTCTGCAGTCAGTGACAAAGCGGGATTTTGGTCTATGCAGTCTTTCTCCAGAAAACAATAAAGTAATGAGGCCTCAAGTGCTGCAACACTGGTGACTCACCTGCCTAAACTTGGCCCTGGCCTCCTTCTCCTTCATCCTGCCGTGAGCCACCAGGTAGTCAAATACCTCTCCTGTGACAAGAACAAGCACAAATGGTATCCATTTGTAAGAATCTACTCATTTAAAGCATCCTAGATTTTCAGGGACTTAAAATCATGCATGTAAAGTAAATAAATAAAATGCGACCTAGTTAATGAACATGAATTGAGGCCTAACTCACCTCCACTGGCATACTCCATCACCAAATAAAGTGTCTTTTCTGTTTCAATCACCTCAAACAATTTTACTGCAGAAAAAAAGCAAAACATTAATTAAAACAAACGAGTTAAATGAAGTTCATAGTTGGACTTTACAAAGGGAACCTGTAATTTTAAGAGTTAAAGCAGATCTGTATTACAAAAAGACGTTGAACAGGTAGCATGTAGTTATTTTTTTTTTGTATCTCAAGATTTTTGAGGTTTCTGCAAGTTTTAGTTAAATGTACGACTATAGGACCTTTTAATCTTTGTAAAGATTTAGCTTTAAGGCACTTGCATAAACAGCAAAAAAAAAAAAAAAACAACTGTTAGGCAACGTTAGATTCCATAACAAGAACACAATGTTCTCAATTTTTCTCAATCTTAACAAAGCAATAAAAAGTAATATTAAGCAGCAAAATTAATTCTTGCAGGAAAGAATAAATGCCCAGGTCCAGTAGTTTCATCAATGCATAAAATAAGGGCTCAATTTTAACTAAACGACGTTGCAAATGCATTTCTCAAAGAAATTGTTAAAGCATGTAATTAATTTAAGAAAAATGTTTAATAAAGAAGCAATTTCTGAAAGATTGCTCAAATTAAAGGCCTATTACAGGAAATCTGGATGTATTTAAGGTCCAAAAATTCACATGATTATATACAGACGAAAGTCTGAACAAACCCTGATCAGAGTGAACGCAGGCATAATGACAATCTGAGGATGAAAATCACAAACGGCTTAGATCTAATTAATTTATTTCTTCAGTGAGTTGCAGAGGTTAAGCTAGTTCTACAGTCTTGCTTCTGCCAGTTAACAGATTCATCAGGCTGATTCATCAGCATGTTCACTCACCTATATTAGGATGATTCAGTAGCTTCATTATTCTGACTTCCCTGAAAAGCTGTGGAGACACAGAGGAGCAACATTAGTCCATCCAGAACCACATCAGATGACTTCATTAGCAATAAAACCTGAGTGCTGCATATTAATGCAACTACAAGTTGTTTTTAAAAAAAAAAATGTTAAAGTGTCTTAAATGTGGTCACACTGGCAGAGGACATGAGGATCACAGCTCGACTATGCTGTGAAAAGCAACATGACTGATGCCGTGATGCATTAAACCCTGCCCAAGGTGCAGAATTACAACTCCACCGACAGGCTGCAGGGGAAAGAGGCGGCCATGTGGCCAGGACTGCAGCCACTCACACACTGCCAGCATCTGCAGAGCAGCAGCGCAGACACGCCGCTCCGTAACAGCTGTAAAACTTTACAGGCTTTGAGTTTGAGATTCCAGAGCGGTTATATTCAGTCTCTTTTTAAATCACACACGCGCAGCTTTTCTTGTATTTTTCTCAGAGCAGCCTGTGCTTTCAGACGAGTAAATAATCAGCTGGATCTTCTGTTGGAAAAACTGCATCTCTTTGTGTGACTGTTTTATGTCAGCTGAGCTCCCGCAGCCACGCAGAGGTGCTGTTGAATCATTTACATTCTGTTATTTCCAACTCGACGTTTGCTCAAGTGTCGGATTTCAGTAGCGACTAGATAGGGATTTGCGGCTAAAGAACAGTTTGGCCACCTGAGACGACACAGATGTTGGTCTTTGCTGACTTGGCCAAAAAATAAAAAAACCCTCAGAGTTTTTTAAAAATGATTATTATATGGACGAAATCACATTAATCCTTGCTTTGTGAAGCCATGAATCTCTGACTTGTAAGACGTTGAGTTATATTTGTGGATGCTAGTAACTTTCTTAATGGTATTTTGGGTATTATGTAATGTCCAGGGTAGTGTGTGTTTCTAGGTCGTCAAACACAGCTATTATATCAGTGTGAACATGCCCAGCTCTGCAAGACTTTCAGCTACAGTCTCACTTATTACAAAATAACAACAACAAAAAAACCTCTGCCGCACTAAATCTTTCTCCTGTTCTCTGTCTCTACTTGCTTCTTTGACACCTTTAACCTCATGGATTGAAAATATTGCACAAGAAGCTGCAGCAGAGATATTAAAGGTTCTTCTATTGTTTTGATGGTCCAACAAACGAGCATTGGCTGTTTTTGTTCAAAGCTGGTTGTGGAGTATTCTTGAGCATCACAGAGCTGACATAAGCTACGACAGAAGGCCACATATTCTTCATCATTACAACAAACATCATTTCAGTAGACATAGGATCTCGGATTTATTTAAGATAAATCCTAAACTGATATTGTTTGTCTATTTTTATCAGCCTTCTAGCTTATACATTGGAGCTTTTTCTCTTTAAATCACCTTTTCCTGCCATATAGGATCTTTGAAAGACTTATGTTGTGCTTTATTCTTAGTATTTTTTATACCAGTGTTTCTTGTGGTGGACAGAAATGTTTCAAAGATCAATCTGAAAACAGTTGCTTAGTCTTCTTCATGCTGTTCTTCAACTGACACTTTTGTAAAACAGCCTTTTCTACTTGAACTTAGCGTTGCCACGACAAATATTTGCAGAAAACAAGTGTAGTTAAGCGAGATGTTATTTTCACACATAAGCTATCAGCATGAACAACAAGAAAAAGCTATTCTTCAGAAGTTGGCTCGGTTTTGACTCAGCTTCTCAAGCAGTTCAGAGCCGACAGACTTCAGCATTTCTTACCAAAAAGCTGAAAACTCAGAGGAGAACAAGCTTATAAGTAGGGGATTTATAGAATTCAAAGCTGTGTTAGAGAGAAAAATATGATGAATGATTTTTTTGAGTCAATCATAAGATATTTATAAAGTAGTGATGCACAAATTAGTCAGCCAGTAAACAAAATCCACCAGTTTTGCCTTTGCTTATCTTGTCAAGCACTGAAAAACCAGGTGAGTAGACAAACTGGTACAGCACAAATAAACCAATAAACAGCAGGAACTTCAATGAAAAAAAGTCAGAACTTAAAGTTTAGAGATTGGGGGTGCCCTGACCATGCATCCGAGTTCTGATTTTGTGTTCTTTTAACTGATAAATGTGAAACCAGGCACGCTTAGATATACATAAGTAATAGAAATAAAAATATGTTACGCGAACGCCTCAATCGGAATATTCTGATGGGATTCATCTCGATTGGAATAAAATTGCAATCCGAACGAGAGGGAAGGTTTATGGCAACGGATAAGCTGAACTGCGTGAACGTAGACACTCGTTTTGATCATGTCATTCTGGCGAACTCATGACTAATCAACAATCCCATATATTGAGGCAGCACTGAACTTTGATAGATGCTCTCTCATCCTGCAATACAGGAAGACCAACAACATACTGCTTAGCCTGTAGCTCAATTAATGAGTGCGGTAACATCTGTTATTAGAACCTGGCACTGGTCCATTCTGGGCTCTCAGAAGACACAGAACGAATTCATTACTGCATTTGTTTGTCATGTTCAGCACAAATGGAAGTGCAGCTTCTTTGTCTTTTTTTTTTTTTTTTTTAGCAAAATTTTACAACTGTCATCCTGAATAAAGCCTGGTGCATGTAAACCCACACCATGGCCAGATTAACTTTGTGCCCATATAAACAATACATTTTGATTACTTAATCAAAATACACTTCAATCCGATAAAGGAATTTTGGACATGTAAACATAGCAACTGAGAATACAAGGAAGTTGTGTGGGTTCCTTTACAGAAATAGGAGTTTTTAGTCCAATTATTCATAGATCATTCATAAAGTAAATAATATTTCCTTAATTTTTAACAGACATTTCCTAAGCTCAAAGCAAAAAGCACATCATAGAACACGTTTCTTATACACATAAGCTACAGATATTAGACTTTGAGAGAGCTGTCATCGTAAAACTGCTTCACAAACTTCACAGCAAAGGCTAAATGATCACATACCAAATGATTATATGTTAAACCACCTTTAGTACCTTGTATTAGCTTAGATTTCCAAAAGGTTGCCAACAATGCCAATTCCCAATACGGCATGTTCCACAATGGAGACTAAAAAGCTCAAATGAGTAAAACTGTAAACTTTTTCATGCTGGAAAACATTCAGCCTTTCTCTTATCTTATTTAAGCGTTGGTCTCTCTTATGCTTTAGTAGCCATGCGAGGTCTTGACGCGTTTTGTGCTTCCTTCAACTTTATTTATTAGGCCCCTTACTGATACTGGAATGACCAACTGACCAACTCTTCCTCTGGTAATAACTTCCACACCGAAGAGTGCTGTTAGCACGACTCGTTAGTGCTGTCATATGGTGATCAGAACAAGATCAGAGTGTTGAGTTTCTGTCTGGCTGGTACATTACTAGTTAGAGTTGATTCACTACAATCTGCAGGCCAGACCTCAAAGTCATCTTCCAGAAAAACCCTTATTGTTGTATTTCTAGCTTCATGCATCAGTTTTTATTCAGCCCAGGAGAAATGAAACATTCATGGAAAACAGATATTTTCAAGGCCCCAACTAATTAACAAACCTAGTAGTTTTACAAAAGTTTTATTATAAAGGGTTAAATGTTTATTATAAATACTATTTAAGCATAATTATATTGCATATTAATCAAACAATATATAAGTTTTGTAATGAAAGATGATTAGACGGTTTTGCTATCTGCTCATAATTTTTACAAGGATCCTCTGTGACTCTAAATAACAAACATCTCCTATGTGGCAAATCCTGCTCCATATTCAGCAGCTGCTGCTCCGGCCTGAGAGGTTCCCTGTTGGTAACGAAGTGAGTTAGAGTGGAAGCACACAGACATAAAACCCAGAAAACATCCCTCATGACAAGACAAACATATATAAGTCACTGCATGTTCTTTGACATGCCAAGCGTCACTCAGGAGAGGAATCTCTGTTATTAAGGAAGGCGGACTTAAAGGTCCGTATTGGATCTTGAGCTCTCGTCTCCACTGTCTTGTCCCCTCCCTCCCCCCTGCGTGTTGTTTGCGTCATTGCCCTAAAGCTCCTCACATGGGAAGCACGTGTGCAGCCGCTTGGAAACAAAAATTAGAACAAATCTGAGCGGGGCTGTGGAAAAACAACAACAAACAAGGATCCCGTCGATACCCATTCAATATGGATGTAGCCACCATGAAGGCCGACAGGAGATAATGAGTTTGAGATCTTTGATCCGGTCTGCCATCATTATCGATAATATCTACAGACACAGTGGGGAGTTGCAGTGTGGAATAAAGGCGTTGTGAAGGTGTGCTGTGTGCATGGTGGTGAGCGAGTGGGCTACATTGTCCCAGAAATAAGAAGGTGTTAAAGTGATCAATTTAGCTAATAAAAGAAAAAAAATAATTAGAAAAAAAAGTGCATCATAGGACGCATCACCTTCAATGCGCCTGAATCTGTGTAGTCTGTGCCAGTGACCTACTTCCAGCCACCCAGAGGCACCCAAACTAGCCTTAATTACAGCAGAGTCCGCATGCAGGAGGAGCAGAACAGAGGATATCTGACAGGGGACACTTACAGGAACAGGCTGCACTATTTCAGTCATGGCAGCTGCACAGCTGCTCGTTCAACGTGGAGATTATTGATGGAACGAGGAGCCTGCAAACCCTCCTCCATCCAACGGGTTTCTGTTTGAATGGAACTTAAAAAACATCGTAGCAGCAAATAAATCCCGTTTGCAGTTGCAGTGAGACAAACAGGCAGAAAAATAAAAAGCATCTCTGACAGACATCACAAGTCGAACTGTGATTGTGAATCAAAGAAATCCGAGAACTTTCTACCTATCAGCCACGCCAACCAATAGAACATGCTTTGACAATTTTTTTTTGAGTTAAATAAAGATCCATATTAGAGTGATGTACTGGATACATTGTAATATCTTTATTTTCAGTTTAACTCAGAACAAACCTGCACTAAGGGGTGAGGAATACAGTTTATTTCAGAATACATCAAATGCCGACATGGGTGATTCTGATTGAGTAAAGATAGAAAATTAATTACATTAACTGAAAACATAATTTTGACAAACACAACAGACTTAGAAGAGCACAAGTGAAGTGCCAGGACAGTTTATGCAACGATTGTCACACGAGTATGGCCTGGACGATGGAACAAGCGTCACACCAAATAGAGGATGTTTCCATATGGAAACTTTTCTGAATGGTTTTGAAGCTTGAGGACTCATTTCTAAAGTTTCCAACTGTTTTATTCTTTTTTCCAACAAGACTATTGTGCAAAATATGTCAAAACTCCCCTCCCAAACTCAGAAAGGTGAAGATAATTTCAACATCCATTGTGACTTTTACTGCGAAGCATTTCTTGTGTCTCCATAGCAGAATATTTTCTGAGGAATGGCAGCTAGCACACTGTGTTCTTCAAATAAATGAGGGAAGCACAGGAGCATTTCTGAATGAGCTTTGGCATAATAGGAATGGCAGATCACAAAGAAGGATTTTGTTTTAGCTACAGGTGACTTAAGAGATTTTCGACTGCGAAAGATTTTGGAGTGGTATTTAGCATATATTGCTCTTTCTTGTTGAGCTAAAAGGTCTTGGACACTATTATTAGTGAAGTAGAGAGAAGAGGTTTGACAGAAGCAGGTGATACAGCCTTTAGAACAAAAAATGTAGTAATTGGTCAAAATCCAGAGGCCGGACTTAAAGGAAAATTGGAAAACTGCATCAGTCAGAAGAAAACAATCTGTTCTGTCCGACATTGAGATGAATGTCCTAACCTGTCCTCGACTCCCGAGGACCTAAAAATAAAACCAGAAAAAAAAAAAAAAATCCTGAATTACTTTGTTTTCATCTGCTCCAGCAACGCCTTTATTGAGCTCCAACAATATTAGAAAGAAAACCCTCTCCGAGTGTAACGTGTTTAAATAGATTAGACTTATTGAAGTCAGGCAGCATTCTAAATGTCATCAGACATGTGATTGGCTGCATATCTTAGCAGCTCCAACATTTGATTTTGTACTATGATTCAGACAACAGTCCTGTCTGCCTAATCACATTCCACTCATCTGGTCAAGACCAAAGCTCCTCTAGCCAATGAGCTGGGCAGCATTTCATTGGCTAATGCAGAGTGGCAGGAGGAAGACAGACGTGAACAACAGCCATTATGAGAGAGGTTGACCCCACAGTGGGCTTTTTGCAGCAGGCGGGGGGGAAAAAAAAGCAACCTCCCAAACTCAGACATTGTAAAGCAGATCAGCAGCAGCATTTAAAACTGACGATTGGACTTTCTGTTGCTTTCGGTTTATTTACAGATCAGATGAGAGCGCGCTGGCTGGTGGGATGAGTACGGCATTTGCTTAGTGGAAGAGGAGATTAACCCAAGGGCCTATTTTAGGGGCAAAACGCCTTAAAACCTTGACAATGTCAACATCCCGGATCACAGATGACATGTGATGCGTTTCCTGCGGTGGCTGTAAGGAGGAGCTTTAGAAAGCTCGGCTGATCTCATTTCCTGTCCTGACCACTACAAACTCAGACCAGGGCCAACGAGCCGTGAAGGATCAGAACCGTGGATTATTTTTAACTCATGATTCACTTCTTTAAAGCTGTCATTAAAACAGAAAAACAGAGGTGAAAATACCAGGAGATTAAGAAAAAAAAAAAAAAGAGATAAAACTGAATAATTTTTAATAATAGATTTTACTCTGTGCTGCGATACAGCACAGATACAAAATTACTCGTCGGTTTAGGACAACGATGCTCATCCATCTAGATTAGCAAATGAATGGAAGCACACAGGGGCAGGAATGTGAGCATGTGTGTGAAATGTTGCTAAAACCGTGACTTGCTCTCAACGAGGACCTGCCAGTCCAATGTGTCATGCAGCTTTATCTGCGTGTATAAATGAGCCCATATAGGACCCGCTTGCTGTGCCAGATGGTGAGCCCACAGCCTGGCTCCTTTGGGACCGCAAAGCGAAAGATCAGTGGCATTTTGACAGACTAACATGAAAGAGCAACCACTAGCGGTGAGCGGAAAAATCAGATACAGCACACCCACAAAAACCAAGCAACAAGAAAAGGAAAAGCAGCGCAGCAGATTTAACCATGAATACAAAATGTCTCATTAACTTCCAAGTCAGATTAAGAGATGTAAACATTATTAGCAATTCTTGTATTAATTGGTCAGTTTTAGGGCATTGTGTACCTATTGTGCCCTGTTAAGATAGCCTGATATCAGTTTATATACCAAAGACATTTTGCCCCAGATTCAGCAGCTACCTTCATGCTATCAAATGAAAAATATTTACTCATTTCTCTGGTCTTGTTTCTTGCAAGATATTTAACAAAGTTCATTTTTAGGAGCTTTGTAATGGTGTTATTGAACAGTTGACATTGTTCACATCAATCATATGGCTCTAGATCAAAGCAGGTGTTTAATGTAAAGAATCTGTTCTTGACCTTTGGCCTCATCTAGAAGACAAAATCAGCTCTTTGGAAGTCAAGTTTAACAAACTTTGGTTCAAAGAATTAATGCCCACACACACATAAATATTTACATGTAACGACAACCACTCATGTTAGGAAGTCTATAAATTAACATATGCGAGTACAGTGCTAAAGAACCACCATCATCCAGTCAGAGCTTTACAAAACCTGATGAATAATAAGCAACAAAATCAGGAATGATCCAAAAAAAGAAAAACAGTTTTCCTTAATAATATGTGTGAAAGCTTTCTCAGACTCAACCAGTCTTTTCAAAGGATAAAACATGTACAGGAAAGGTTCATATTAAGCACAATAACAACTGAGAAAATGCAAAAAAAAAAAAAAAAAAAAAAAATACAGCTACCAGCAGCCTGTTACATTGACACCATATGTCATAACTGACACCCCACTGGAGTTTTCCAAAGGTGTCAGGTGCTCAGCGTTACGGCCAACACTGAGACACTGCCAAGAAAATAATGAGAGCTATGATTTGGCTCAGATGAACCAGAAGTCAATTGGAAGATTCAAGGTACGGGCTGACACATAAAAGATGGTTTTTTCTCTCTGCTGGTCTGCTTTCCTCACTAATTAGACTTTTAGTGTCTGTAGTTTATGTTAATGATAGATTGACATGTTTTCATCTCTCATGTCCTTCATCACGAGTTTAGCCCAGACTAGGGGGCCTTTGTCCGAACGAACACAGACAACTAACCAGTCAAATGAGCAAATAACACCCTGAGATAGAGGCAGATTCTGATTGCCCTACATTAATCTGAGGCCTTAGGTTGAGTCGGATGTAATGAGGAAACTGTTCTGAAGTAAAATAACTCAATGAAAAGAACTTTCAAATCTGAAAAGTAAAGAGCATTTCAGAAATTTTACTTAGAACGTTTGTAGCAAAAAAAAGTCCAGGAATCTTTAGGACCTTGGTGAATTGTTTTGATTACGTTTCAGACGGTTTACATTTTACTTTTCGTTTTCTCATATCCTGTAGGGATGGATCTCGTCACAAGCAAAATGTGTGAAATTTGTGAGAAAATGGATTTTCCTCTTTGTATTTAATCCTCACCATAAACTAAACATAAAGGAATGTTAAGATAATCAATTTGAGATTTGTTTATCAAGTCCGAATCATCCACATCCACGAAGCAGCAGAAAAATACATTCGTCTTACTCTCATCCCTATAAACAATTTAGTCATCTTTTATCATTGACATTTTGCTATGACTCAACTAAACCAATATGTCAGTGATATATTGGGTGGAAGCGCTGAATATGCCCTGTTAAATTTGAAATTCTTTTGTCACTCCCCTACTATTGTAAAGGTCACAGTGTGAGAACAACGAGCCCAAACAGCCTTGGGGACTGAACTGAAATTAATTATGTCTAGACTTTTTAATTAGAATACAGCCTCCAACAAAACAACCAAAAATAACCGATGAACACACACAAAAAAAACAGCTAAAGAAAAGCTGTATTTATGGATGAGCTTTATTTTCAATTTACAGAATGTCTATCCAATGTAAATCCAGGCATTAATTTGGAACGTACTGGAAAACCCTGAAAGCCAGTCAAGGAGGCCAACAATCAGCCAGTTTTCTACAATGTTTTTTTACAAGCTTCATTTAAATGCATCAACGTCAGAAAGGCAACTAAGCAAAACTGGGTTGGAGTTGGAGGCTCTCTTTACTGTAGCCGCTGTAAAGCTTTCACGAGCGTAGCACAGGACAGGGCGGGTCAGCGAGACAATCGATTTGGTCCAGGAGACGGCTGCTGCATTAAAAGACAGGCTTCTGCATTGCAGATGGCACATCTGTATACTATTACAAAAACCTACAGCACACAGCGGAGGACATCATAATGGATCACAACGTGCCGGGCAGAAACACAACTACCTCAAATTCACATGAGAGGAAACAAGCGAACAAAAAAACGTATCTGCACACACACTCGCATGTGTGCTCATGCTGTGACATCAATCCCAGCTCATCTTCCATAAAAAGCTATAAGAGTTCTTCATATTGACCCTCCTGGGTCTGCTGCATCTGACATATGAAAGGCACGCTGAATAATTTATCACAGCCTTCCTGATTGGTCCACACGCTCGCATGGTACGCATGACCTACTGCGTGCATCGTCACCAGGCAGCGGACAACACCGGCAGCAGAAAATAAAATCATTCGCGACCTCGACGAGGCCCAAACTGGTTGAGTCACAGTCACCTTATGAGCAGAATCTCAATGAGATTCCCACCACAGCAAAGGATTCAACAAAAGACTTCAGGTGATGAAATTTCTTTCAGTCGGCTTGGATCGCACTGATTGGCTGAGGAGCAGCAGTGGGATCTTATTAGGATCTAACACAATCATAGATGTTTATTAGTGGTGAAGAACAAAAAAAAACAAAAAACGCTACTTCATTATAATCACCGAGTTCTCTCTGTGACTGACTTCCTTTTCTCAGAAAAATGCATAGAACTAGAAGAGATTTTGAATAAATTAATTGATATAGTTTACTTAAACTGCTTTAAGGGAATCATGTTTTTTTCAGTCTTTCTAGCCTTGGAAACATAAGTGGAAATCACAGTAACAGCAGTATGTTTAACCATATATTTCTTCCGAATAAGTCTTCTTGAAACATTTCATGAAGCCTTCTTCACTGATTTAAGTTTTTACCTTTCTAGGAACCAGTGTTCTGCAATTCAGGATTGTCTGCTTCCCTGAGGAATAAACATAACATGAGGGAAGTAATATGCTCCCTTCTTTCAGCGACGTTCTGGGTGAAGACCTGTGTTTATTTTGCCACCATCAGGATGGTATGGGAGAGAAAACAAAATGTCCAAAGCTCAGCAATAGAGAAATGCATCAAAGACCAAGTCTTAATACTAAGCTTTATACACTATATACATTCCACGTTGTTGTTCAGTCATGTTGACGGAAAATAAAAAAGTCTCATCATTCCAACCATTAAAAGTGTAAACATGGAACAGTGTCACTTAACTGTGAACAGTGTGCTTAGCTGAATGAGATCAAGAATCGGCTTTTCAGCAACAAACACTTCAGGTGGATTTGAAGTAAAACTAAAAACAATAGTCAAAAAAGCAAGCATCCCATCCTTAGTGAAGAGGAACTACTATTGGTTAAAGGCTGCAGTGCAGTCAATAGATTCCAAGGATGGAAATTCAACATTTTCAAGTTGGAATAATTAAAAGAAAAAGTCCTTTAACTTTTAGTGGGAAAGTTTGAGAATTCTCCCAAGGAACAAACCTCAAAATCCAACATGGCAGATACAACTTGGTGATAAACACAGTAAAAACAGATAATTTGTACTTTTGGCACTTGGTTTCTCATGAAACTCTCCATAAACACAGCAATATGCAGCTTTCTATACAGAACTTAAAGTTTTTGAGAGTAAATAAAGTGGAGAAATATACATCTTATTAGCTTGCATTGCTAATAGTACTTAGCCACATGGAGACATCACTAGTTGTTTCTGTTCTCCACTTCAGTTTGTTCTGGGAAGTTTACTTTCCTGCACTTCTCTTTGGAGAGCTTTCTGATGAGCCAAAGATCAATATGCTTAAACACGTTTTTCTTTTTTGTTTTTTTACCCACTGGCTCTAAATCACAGTTAAACAGTTTGCATTAACCATGGAAACCAACTTTTCTATGGAACACCAACAAATGTCTGAATCTCAATGATAACTGCTCACAGACTTTCAGACAAATATCTAAAAAGGTCCTGGTAAAGCATTTTAAGAACCATCCAGGCTAGTAAAAACTGCAATGAAATGGATCAGTATTTTGACATGTAAAAATTTACATTTGTAGTTCAAGGAGTTTTATGTGAGATTTTATTAAATATTTCCATATAAATCTATTAAAGGAGGTGCACTAATGGTGCAAGGGAATAAAAAAGCTTATTTAGTATTTAGTTTTTGTCATTGTGCCACATACTAAGTGCTTTTCTCTTTATTTTCTAAAAAACATTGGATGTCCTAATCAGTANAACACTCATTCTGTTGTGTAAAAATGTAATTATTTTTGTTCTAAAACCTAGTAGAAGAAAAAAATGGGGTACTTTAACTTTAAAAAAAATGTTAGATTACAGAGACTTTTGAAAGCTTGCCATTTTTTTATTTTTCCAAAGGCCCTTAACTTATGCAGGTAGAGGCAAAATTAATGTTTCCTTGGATTGGAAAAGTTTCTGACTCCTCATCTAGATCAAACAGGCAAATATCTGTAAAATAATTGTGGAACTGGTAAGTTTGTTGAGCTATTTTTCTATATGAGGATTTTTTTTCTTTTCTTTCTTTTTTACAAATGCACCCAAATTTTAAGATTTAGATTTTTTGGTTGCCGTTTTCCAGTGTGATTTGTTTTAAATAATTTATATATTTTCATCAGTGGTGCAAGTAAATGCAGCAGAAACTATAATTTCTATGGCTCCACTGGATGTACAATAAGGCTTTTTCTCCCTGTTATTACAAGGTACAGAAAGACAAAGAGCAGCCAGCGCAAGCATGGCTATGACAAAGTCACGACCATGAGATGAATTCCTCAGATCCTTGCACACATGGTTTATTTTTAGACTTACAGTAGGTGATGGTACATGGATAAAGCAGCAGCGACTGCTTTCCTTCCACAAAATCTAATCCAATCTAAGAATTCAACTGCATATCTATAGATATATGGAACCATGTATGTGTAATCAGCTGAAAGATCACAGCTGTGACTTGGCAATTTATCCAAGCTCTTTGTTCTAATTGGTCCTGACTGCCAGACAAGTGACAACCAGGCCAGCAGGTGTATTTTTAGCCGCTCTTCTCTACAAACCAACAGAGCCAAGAGCGACAAAGCAGGGAGACTGAGGTTTAAACGTGCCTTGTGGTCGCTCCTGACTACATCTGATTACATTATGTAAAACAGCGCATCCTGAGTTCAAAGAGCAGAGAAACAGAGCAGCAGGAGTCCGGGAATGACTAATGGAAAAGACTGTGAGCGTTGTAACCAAGACATTAGTGTTTCCAAGTGGCGATAAAACACCAACTCACCTTCTGTAGACTGGTCGGGTTCAGCTGGGTTTTGTCTATAATTTTCACCGCTACCTAGAGGAAGAAACAAAGAAGGAGAAAAAGATAAGCTAATTAATAAGATTAAAACAAATGTGTGTGTGTGTGTGTGTGTGTGTGTGTGTAAAAGAAAATTATGTTCTACATAGTATGAATATTCTGTCAGCACAGACAAAAAAAGCAGAATACATAGACTGGAGGTGAGCTATACATGTACAGCAGTCAGGTCAGTGCAGCGATTGACTGCTGGCAGCAGGCTGATCTCTCCATCGCCATAATCACCCCAAAGTGCACAGCGAAACAGACACGCTCTCCTCACTTTCTCAGAGCTCAGCAGCTTTCACAAAACCACGAGCTGAGTGATACTGCAGAGTCACCGGCAGGCCCACACAATATGCTGATAAGAGATTGACGGAGCACTTTCAACAATCTGATGCGATTACACTCGAGTGCTTGTGAAATGCATACAAGCCTATTGTCCCTGAACAAAAAACAACTACTTAAAGTGTGTTTTTCCCCCCCTACCACAAAGAGCTAAGTGTCAAGATTGTTATGAATAGCGGCTGTTTTGTGGTCCAACCACAGACAATTAGGCCAAAATCAATTTTAGCCATGTCTCAGGGAGCAAAGGGATGCTTTGAAGGTAATGCAGTGCTGATCTGTTGGTTAATGGCGGGTGCTTAGAGGCAACAGAGGTTGATGGTCTTTATTGGCCTCCCACATTTTTGCAGTTGAACATAAAAAATAAAAAAAATCTCATCTTCATAAAGAAATATCTGAAAATGAACATACTAAAACTCTTGGAAAGGGCAAGAGTTGAAACTGTTACATTTATGTTTTTATATCTGATTAATAACTTGTTCCTTTTCAATGTTTTTAAAAAAAAAAAAAAAACTTGCGTGAACTCTGGTCCTCAGGGGCCAGAGTTCTGCATGTTTTCTCATGCTTTAGCACACAGGGATCAATTAGCTGAATTACCTGCTAAGCTATTAAGTTCTGCAGGAGACTGCGAACGACCCATTCACTTAAATCAGGTGTTCAGGCAGGGAAAGCTCCAACATGTGCAGGATTCCAGAAGAATCGAACCGAACAGCACTACTTCAAAAAGAGCAGAGATTGAGGATGATTTATTACTCTATTTTTCGCTTCTTGAAAAAATTCCAAACAGCTCTAATCATCATTTTTAATGTCTCTCCTTTTCCTCCAGCCTTTGAGTACAGCTGGTTGTACACAAAAGTGTACAACCACACTTTTGGTGTGGTTGTACACACCAAAAGTGTGTACAACCACACTTTTGGTTGTACACACCAAAAGTGTATATGCTGTCCATAAAATCAGACAGCATATACATTATGCTTTACTAATGACATGAAACAAGCAGGTAAGCAGTTAGTGTTTATTTTTTATTAAAGTGGTGTTCCTTTTTATGGATCATGTGCAATTTTGGTTTAGACCGGATCAAATGTTTGCATTTAAAAGACCACCAGCACAATTCATTTACAAGCCTTCATATTGCTGTGCAGATGCATGTGTTCGTCCTGTTAAGAAAAAGTCTCTCCACTGTCACTCTGTGCTTGATCAGGATCAAAGTCAAAGAATTGATGCGATTTCTGCTGGGATTCCTCAGATAAATTTTTACCAGTCGACTTAATCGGACTCTACTGTTAAAAATAACTGTATATAATTTGACCCAAATCTGACTATCCAACTGTAAAGGAATGAATTGGATGAATTCGGAGGATTGCATTCTGTATAACCGATATGAATCAAACCTGTTCGTCTTGTAAAATGTGCTGATTTTGTGAGCTGGCAGTTAATAAACATAATGAATTAAAATTGAAGTAACCATTTCTCATCTTCAAACAAAAATGCCACACAAGAAATGACAGCGCATGTTTATTTCTTTTATTGTATGTTTATTGTTTTCTGAGGGATAGAGGTTCACCTTTTTCAGGTCATTGTTTGAAATTAAGAGCTCGGTTTAATTGTGAAACCATCTCCCAGACTTCCTTTGTCCCTCTGTAAGCTCAATTGTAAGAAGACAAACTGCTTCTGGAGATAGTATGACAGCCATAATTACCATTTTTAATGACTTTGGCTGGGGCCTTCTGAGAGCCTAATATGCATGCTTCGGTGGGTGCAGATTGTGCCTCAGACCCCAAGCAGCACATTAAGAGGGGGGGACGTGGGGTGGGGGGGGGGGGGGACCAGCAAGCAAAATGCTGAGTCATGGCACAGAGAATGCAGGTTATTCATCACGAACAGGGTTTCCCCAAGACCAGCACCGAGATTCAATTTCATCAAACGCCTGAAGCTACACCCCATAATGACGCCGATGTGGAGCTGGTGAACGAAACACAGCCCTGTAGAGGCAGAAAGAGAGCCAAGACTCAGAATAAAGAAACAAAGTGTGCAGGTGGGGTCTATTTGCAGCTCGTCTGAGGTGGGCAGGTACTCTCTGAGACTTTCAACTTCCTACGAACCGTCTTAAGAGTTTAAATGTTGGCCTGCTGAATGCTAAAGACGATCCTCTCCCTCTCATTCTGGCATTTTTCACTTTGCAGGAGACATTTTCATTGTTACACAATGTTCTGATATAATCCTTTTAATCTCATTTGACAGTGACGTGGATGGATGACACAAAGTTTGCATTAAACGTGCTGCATCCGTCTGCTCACGCCAATGGTCTGGGGGTGAATAATTCAACTCCACAGCGACAGAAGGCCAGTGTGCATCTCTGTTAATTATGCAGATCGTTTGTAACTCAGTGGCCATATGCTTGGCGCCGTACGCCAGTCCCCGTCATTGCGCACTCATCTAAAACACGTGCAGAGCCAAGCGGAAGACGTGGAGGGAAAATTTTGTTGTGACCCCACTTAAGTGCTGAAGGCACCTGAAATGGTGTGCTGCGCCTATTTCCCTCCAAGCTCTTGCTGCACAACCACTGGTGCATGATTTAGGACACAGTTACACAATGAAAAGATCAGCATCCCTGCTACTAAAAAGAGACAGCAGTATTTGAAATCGATATTAGCGTTACAACACATCAAATGCACAAGAAGCACATAATGTTTCTTACTCTCAGCTGAAGATCAACGCAGATTATGAATAATGAATGCAAGCTTCTCCTGCACATATAATATTGATTTCAGCTCTTCCATATTGACATGAACTCCTGCAACTTTGCGTTCTTGTTTGCAAATTTCCACTCACTTAAGTTGCTTTCTGTGCTGTATTAAGAAATCTGAGATTCTAAACTGCAGAGATTTAAACATTAAGTGTTTTTTTTTAACTATGCTACAGTAGTGCCCTTAAATAAAGTTAACAGACAGAAAAAAATATATAAACCAAGCTCAATATGGATGTCTATTATTTTTTTGCTGTGGTTGTGCAAGAATTCAAAATTCAAAAGATAAGCTAAATATTTACTGTGTCTGCAGACGTTTCCATATGTTTAGTTTGTAGTAAACTGAACATGGATAGAAGTTAAATAAACGGCATAATCATGCAGAAGTATGGATGTTTTTAACTGTTTGTAGCCAAATTTGCATCTTGTGCTTATCTATTCATATACGACAGGACAGGAAGTGTTTAGTGGTTGGAGCAAATGTTTAATTTTTTAGCTGCATGTCAATATCTTCTCCCTGAGGCAGCAAGTTCTGGCAAAAAAAAAAAATGGAAACAACTCTTCGAGTACATTCAGTCACCTGTAGAAAAAAAACAAATACCTGCATGGGTCTAATTATGCAAACGAATTTAAAGTTAAAATCGAGTGCTGACAGACAATAGTAAGCTATGGCACCTGGCCCCAGAAAGAGAGGGGTTACTCATTTGAAAACTGTGGACTTTTATTCTGAAGGTATTTTTTTTTATTGTCTCCTTCTATCTTTCCTGAAAGACCTGACAAAAAAAAGTTTAGTGGCAGATCTGCACAATGCGGCAGCCACATTGATAGCTACCTGCAACATGATGTCCATTCACAATTCAGAACAGAATAAGGAAACAGGTTAAGGTTAAGCTACAAAAAAAAAAAAATACATTTACTGCAGAATCGGGAACATTTTGGAGAAAATTAAACACAATTGCACAGCGCCAAACCAGGCTTCCTCTGCCGCAGATTTCAGTTTTGTTTACTTTTATGCTTCCTGGTTTGGTAAACGCAATCTGATGGAGGTGGTCATCTCTACAGACAGGCTAACAATTATGTCATCCAATAAATTAGGCCAATACTTGAAAATTATTTAAATAAAGATCAATATTTTAGCAGACCCTAGTGAGGAACCAATCTCTGCTGCTGGATTCATAGCAGGCTTTTGATCAGCCGCAGCTCAGTGAGCAATAAGTCAAGCAAAAGTTGTCAGAGCAAGCAGCGCTAATGTCATCATCCGTTCTGGAGAATCTGCCTCTTTCAGAGACAGTGTGCGGAGCAGATCTGTAAACATGATGCAAGTGAGTCACCTGAAATATCTCTATCACCAGATCTCTAGAGGCACAGAAGGAGAGAGAAGCTGCTGTTTCTGCCAGCTCACAGCATCTTGTTAGTGCATGGATGCTTCATACCAAAGGAAACTGTCAAAAATCTGACCAAATGTCAAAGAAACTGGTAGATCAGGGAAAAAAAAGCCCACAAATAAATAAAATAGAGTCCCTGATTTACCTAAATATCTATTAACTTTCAACCATCCATTTTTTTTAAACATTACCTCAGTTCCCATCAACCCAAACTGCCATCAGTCTACTCTTTTTTTTTGTTTGTTTGTTTCCATCAAGATGGTCTTACTACTCTCTGTGAGCTCTACAATCTCAGGCACTAAAATCTACACACACGTGTGGGCATCATAGGCAGTGAGAGTTAAGGTGGGATGTAAATGCATCACACTTGAAATATAAGAATCTAAATGTTGCATCCGACTGCTTTCAGACTGCACTAATGCACATGCTGACAGCAGCTCAAATTGGATAAGACAAACAGTAAATGAGTGTAGTTAACAACCTAGTCAGTTCCAAACATCTGAAACAAGCTCACAAGCTGTAATAATCCAGCCATTTGTCTAGATACAATTTAAGTTGCAGTTCAACTTAAAATGTAGCTGGCAGGCCATTGCTTCAGTGAGATTGCATCAGTTTTTATGGCTTCTGTTCTTTCCATCTATTCTCCCTCTACCTCTTGTCCATGTCTTTGCATTTTGATGAGCCAGCAAAGCCTTTCACACACACAAACAGGAGCATGACCTTCTCTTCCTGCACCAGGGGTCACATACGCAATCTGCTTGTTTAGCATTAGCATTAAAAGCCACGAGGCCGACAAACTCATACCCGTTAGACCTGAGAGACCAGCCGTGTTTTTAAAACTCTGATAAAACCTCTGACTTCATGAAACTGAGAAGATTAAAGGATGCAAATGGCAAAAGACGCCAACATGAGAGCACCTATGAGGTACATAGAAGGTGTAATTACAAACACACACACCATCACCCAGGCAGGTGAGCACTGTGCAAGCCTGCCTTTGTGTGTGAAAGGAAAAGAGATGTGCATCAACATAAGTTGAGCAACAAGATCAATAATGCAAAGAAAAACTTGTACCTCATCTTTATTTAACACGCATCTAAATTTACAAGATCTACTTGGTGGGTTTTTTTTCCCATATATTTTTTAATTGAAAGTCTGAAAATCTATCTGAGGCTCAAATGGATTTGGAAAAATTAAAAACAACCATACAACGTCTTGCAAAAGTATTCACATCCCTTAAACATTTTCACACATTACAACCACAGACAGAATAAATGTTTGGGGTTTTATGTGATAAAGCAACACAAACCGGTGCAGAATTAGATGACATGGAAGGAATTTTTTTTGGCTGATTTTAAATTGGAAAAAAAAAAAAAAAAAAAAAAAAAAAGATCCATTATCATTTCGCTGCAGTATGTAAGTTTGCCTCACCTCTCTCCCAGTCAGGATGTGCCTTGCTAGCTTCACTTTGGCAAAGTTCCCCTTTCCTATGGTCTTAAGGAGGCGGTAGTTGCCGATATGAGGCTGCTCGTCTGTGGAGGTGAAAGAGTTGCGACATCGTGGCAGGCTGTGACGACTCGCAGACTTTGTTGGGGGAGCTGGAGGCTCAACAAAGCCATCCACCGATGAGTGCTGCAAGGAAGGCACACGTAGAGATTAACAAAACCACTCTGCATCTTCATCTTAAAGCCGTTTGGGTTTACAAATCAGAAGCAAAGAAAACTTGAGACAATCTCTTGTACGGCTGTCAAAGGAGGACAGACCAGGCACCTCTTTATTTGTAAATCCAAAGCAAATATGCTGGTATCTGGTATCACTGGGGTTGCTGTAGACTTACAAGTATAAATATAATAAAAGTAGTTCTCGTCATGGATGCAAACTTCAACAGTGGGGAAAAAAAAGTCATGAATACAGAAAGTGGACAAAGATGTGTATCAGGAATTACTTTCATTCTTAGAGAACTCTGTAATACCATTTGCAAAATACCAGCTCTCATTTTCACTGAAAAGTGGAAATACTGGCTCTGAACGCTCACTGTCTGAAATGTCAATAGTAAACTCTGTATAGTCAGTTTGGAAAGTACTTAAGTGTCACAGTCTCTGAACACTCTGCACATCCTTGATTTGGGAGATTTCCCCACATTCTTCCTGCACTGCTTGTTGGAGCTTCACCCATCCTAAAGGACAAGTCCCTATAGGTGTGAAAACTAATGGCTTTTGAGAGTCGCCAGCTTCTATTTTCAAATAACTTTTAGGTGTTTTGACAGCAAATTGTCTGCTTCTGAATTTGCTTTGTATTTTACATTTAAACTGAAAGTAAAAGGCTTGAGATTAACAGAGGGATCAGCTGATGACCAGAAATGTTCAGTGAGAAAGAGAGAGAGCAAGACTTCAGTAGATAACAGGAAGGCTGAACAATGCAGCAAAAGTACGGTAATCTGTTTAATCATTTCAAGCTAACGTCCAACATGGAAATTACTGGAGTTGGAAATGTTTTGGAAATATCAGAGTTAATCTACAGTGTGCAGAAGAAACAGCCTCATGTTTTTTTTTTATGATAGTGATGCTAACTACTCAATTGCAAAATAATTTTGCCTCTACAAATAATTGCAAAACCATGGTTAAAAGCAACTGCTCTCTCACAAAGTGGTTTGGTATTCATGCTAAAAACATTACAGCTCTTAAAGAGAAATCAGAATCATCTTGGTGTTGGGGGGTCAGAGGTTTAGAGAAGTCTGAGATCTGAAATCAGCAACAAAACTCTGATTGGTCCAGTTCTACAAAAGATTATTTGTGTGACTTTCCTCATCACAAGCACAACATATGATCACAGGAGGATATGTGCTTGTTCCATGAAAATATGCGTTTAATGATCTGGCCCAGAGCATTTGTTTTACCAGCTACTCTGTAGAACTTGGTTCCAAAGCATTTCTGGTTAATTCACTCAGAAACACGCGATTCAGATTTTAGCTATCAAAAGTAAACACTGGGTTTTCTTCATAAAAGAATGATGAACCAGAATACCCCAAGTCGTCCTGGAAACTTTCTAGAACACAACATACCTTCTGCAAAGTCAACTTTGGCTTCATACATGCATTTTTAGCTGCACTAAACTTATAACTTTAACCTCTACTATTACTGGCCACATGACAATATTTCCTCTTAGTGCCTGAAAATATGCTTTTAAAGTAAAAAGTACATAGTGTTTATAAAGCACATTTCACAAGTAAAAAAGTGCTCACAGAAGCTAAAAAACACTGAACACAGGGACATCCAAAATAGGACAAAACAATCTAAACACAAAAAGCTTAAGATGCTAAAAACAACCCACCAATCTGACTAAAAAATCTTAACTTCTCCTACTTTGTAAAAATTCACTTCTACATATTAAATGCTTTTAAACTTTCCTAACAAGTATTACTGTGTGAGAACGCCTGCATCCCCCCTCCCCCGCCCCAAGACGTGAATATGCATCCCAACTAAAACGCAAAAGGCTAATGAAGGCAAAACATATACACTCAATTTATTTTGTCGTTACTTATCCTGGAAATTAATAAATTGCACTAATAAGTAATGTCAACCACAAGCTATGTGAATAAAGACGCTAAATTCAAACAATAATGTGTGTGGGGGATTTTTGGTCGTGTTTCAATATTGTTTTTTTTTTTTTTTTTAAATCCTAGCACTCTCTCACTGAGAGTACTTAATTGTTAAGACTATCAAGGAGGAAACAATGCAAGAGAATCCAGTCTCTTCCAAACATAAACGCATAATTACCCACAAACCAGGACTCAGTATCAGAGGAGACAGATAACTTTTGACATCTTCAAAATGTGTAGCACAGAGCCACAACTTTAGCATCATTTGAAGGTGAACAGCTTGCTGTGAAGGCAGCACCGGTGCAGGCCTGGAGCAGTCTCCTCTGGTCTGCCTCCTCTCCTCCACAACAGCTGCTGATGTCAGTCCAGGTCAAAGATCCCATGATCCTCTGCTCCCGAACACCACACCCCGCCGGAGAATAAAGCCTCGGTCGGGTTACCCAGGCGCCCGTGTTCCTGTTTCACTGGGGAAATGCTACACCCTGCAGGGTGTGTGCCTCACCTCCGTCAGCCTCCATCCTGACAGAGTCAGATCTACGAGGCAGGCTCACTTTCGCTGGTTTTGCCGTAAAAAAAAAAGAAAAAAAAAAAAACAGTCGGGGGCAGGGGGAGAGGACTTTTGATGGCATGCCAGCGAAGGTCCACAGTCTCGCTTCGCACAAATATTTTGCAAGTAGAACTGTACAAAAAGTAAAAAAAAAAAAAAAAAAAAAAATACATATACAGTGAAGTGACCGAGTTCTCGTGTTCAAATACTGTACAAATGTTGTCTCTTGTCCCTGGCCAATGACATCCTGTCCTCAGGGAGGCCATACAAAAGAAGCACATATACACAAGAGGAGAGAGAGAGGCCTCTTTATTGCTGGTATAAAAGCCACTCACCTCACTCTAAGTAATGGAGTCTTATGCAATGCAGTTTAGCTGCTATTTTGCCCTACAGGGCTTGGAGCTGGGCTTGTGCGGGTGCAGAGTAGCCCGGCTGACTGCTTCCAGTGATGCTGAGACGGGGCTTTAATAGCCACCTAGTAATCTATGTCTGTAGGAGCAGCTTTTTCCAGACATTTACATTAGCTGCTGATGCATTACGGAAGACTAACCGTGCTCAGCAATGCATCTAATAATGGTCTGAGAGGGAATATAATCACGCAAAGGAAGCTTTGTTAAGCTATGTATCTATACTGCTGGAGGAAAAACACTTTCCTTTTTTGTTTTTAACTTCATGATGATCGAAATGCATCTATTCTGAAAGAGAGATAAATAAAGTCTCTAGCTGCTGACAGACATTGGTCTTTTTCAGCTTTTCTAACTTTTTTTCTGATCTGTGACGGCACAATACATAAACCCTAAGAGATCCTGCTGACAACAACACTCTTCGCTGTGGATGGTGTTACAGAGTGGAAAAAGACTTGAGCTTTTTTCAGCGTCAGCCCTCGGTTCAAATCAGAACAACCTCATAAGGTGTAAGAAGGTTTTTAAATGAGCTCTCTGGTAAACCATTCAGGCTGACAGAGAGCAAGACTTCAACCGATAACAGGAAGGCCGAACAGCTGGCAGTGAATATGATCAGTTTGATAATTCTAGGCTATCCACCTCAGTCTCTCCTTGAATATGTTTGGATTTAAGAAGTCTGAAGCCTTTAGGAAAATCTGAGGTAAAGTTGGGTCCTTCGTTGTTTGTAATGGGGCGACCATCTCCAGTCTTCAAGAGCCAGTGTTCTGCATGGCAGAATTACCTCCTCAGCATGATAATGAGCCACTGATTTGATTTAGGAGCATTGGACCCAGGAAACATTTTAACATGCATCAGCTCTTGAAGACTGGAGTTGCTCTAGAATGTGCCGTTTTGTCAAAAACCAGTCAAAACCTATAAAATGGTCATTTTAAACTCTATAGTTTTGTCTTGTTTCCCAATCATGAAACGTCCCACTGTTACTAATCTAAATGATTTTTGACCACAGGCATTCTTCCAAATATGCCAAAATTAGTAGCTATTAGTAGAACAGGCTGCAAAATTTATGTAAGTCCACGCTATAAAACATAAACCAGTGTTGTTAAATTAATTATTAAATGACGCTGTCCTTTTAAGCAACTCATTCCAGTGATTCCCAGTCAGTGTCAACAACATGGCAAGCGGAGGCTTCAGTTTCCAGGAAACATCAGAGGGACCCTCATGTGTCACAGCCAGTGTCAGCAAACACGGCTCAGGCCTCATAGGAGATCATCTCAAAAGATCCATTATATTAAAGAGCTGTGATCGGGATGAGGGGAAATAAACAGGAAAGCACGTTCATAAACATTCCCTCACACTGGGAGGTCTCTCGTGATTTCAGTGATGTCTCTTAATAAAAGCCTGTCTGTAACTCTCCCTCCTCCTCCTCCTCTACACTGAGTGTGCAGTTACAAAAGGGTCCAATGGGTGATGGATGTCACATTGCGATGCTACCAAACGCTGCAACTGAAAAGTAGGGCAACAACCTCCCCCCGTTCACCGACACATACTGACGTTGAGGAATAGAAAATTCCCACAGCTGCAAGAGTGGAGCGAGGAAATGTCCCTCAAAGGACACAGAGACAATATTTCATTCTTTATATTAAGCACCAATGCTTCGCTTCTGCCTTAAAGCCTCACTGACGCAGTGCGTTGTTTAGGGCTATTGTGCTTGAGAAACTAGGACAAACATAACAGAGCTTCACCTTTATTCTAGGCTGGTTAACTTGAGCTTCGTGCTTTTATTCCCAGCAAGGGGAAAGGAAGAAAAAAAAACCCCTAAGTGCTCATTGGTGGTGTCGCTGTGCAACACTGAACCCTCCAGAAGCCATTAACCAGACCGCTCCACAATAAAAAAATAAAAAATAAAAAAAACAAAAAAAAACCACCCTATTCCCGAACACCATTGTTCGGCCTCCCTGTCTTCTGAATATCTGTCTAAAAGAAAAACACTTACATTCTCGGTGTCACGCTCGTTCACTGTGGGCAATGGCGTTCTGGTCGACATCTTGTGAGGCTCGCAGGCCGCTCAGCGACGCAGCGGGCTGGGCAGAGCAGAGCAGACACGGCGCGGTGCCTCGGTCCCCTTCTCTACATCCCCTTTTAGCGGGCCTTTTACCGCAACATGTCGCGGACGGACGGACCTCGGCGGACGCGTCGGATTTCCTTATCGGCTTTGTGCACTTCCCCTTCAGGTGGACTAGTGTCAGACAGGAAAGGAGGAAAAAGAGAGAGACCGACAGAAAGGGAGGAGGAAGAGGAGGGGGGGGGGGCAGGCCAGGAAGATGCGTCGGTTTGGACGGCTCTGCGCAGCTCATCTCAAACCTCCCACCAGGAAGGATGGAGGATCCCACTCTCTGCCTCTCTCTCTCTCTCTCTCTCTCTCTCTCTCTCTCTCTCTCTCTCTCCGTGTCTCTCATACACACATTCCCTTTGTTTGCTCCTCATTCAAGTCACCAGAAAACAGTTAAGCGCTCTTTCTGAACAGCATCCGTCTCATTTAGAGCATATAAACTGCATCTCGCAAATTGCTTTTTGATCCCGAAATGATTCCTGGAATTTTTAATTATTGTACCCTTTCGACATAACAAAGAACAGCAGTATCTATAAAAAAACGACTGCTATTTCGTACATGTTTCTGTGATTTAGCTTGATGTTTTTGTTGTTGTTTTTTTTTTTTCATTATTATTCAAGTACTCTTAAGTGTTTGAACGTGTATCCACAGAGGCCTAATTCAGGGATAAAGCTTAATTCATTATAAAGTGAGCAGACTTTGCCACCTGTTGGTCTACCCCTGCATTGCACCCTGCTTTGTTCATCTGCCTGCGAATAAAATTGTGACATTTATGAGTGAACAAACAGCAAAACAGATCCGCTATCCACCTCCAGACGAGAGACGTTCTTTTATTTTATCAATGAAGTGGTCACATGTTGTTTTCTGGGTGTGGTTATGCTGCCGTGCGTCCATCTGTGTTGTCACTATCTGTCCACTAGGTGTCAGGCTGCTGACGCACATGTGGAAGCTCATTTAAAGGGACCGCTCAGAGTTTATTAAAACGATGCTTTTCCAAAATTTTAAGTTACTACAGTATGAACTTTATTGTTAGTCATCCTGTGTCATCCCTGTGAATTTCTATCTATCTATCTATCTATCTATCTATCTATCTATCTATCTATCTATCTATCTATCTATCTATCTATCTATCTATCTATCTCGTTAGAAAATATGTAAAATGTAAAATCTGTCATAGCTGAAGAAACAACCATTGTTTTAATAGCCAGTATAAGAAGTAACTGACAAAAGAAAACAATTTAAATTACCTTTACTTATGATTAAATCTGAAATTGTAAATATATATAATATTAAAGGCATTAGAGTTTGATAAATATACAAAGCAGATGTGATAAATTATAGATAAAACTATATTACTGAATTAAAAAACAACAACAACAAAAAAAACAAAACAAAAAAACAATGTGATAGGAAATATCTTTCCTAGCAAGAGTTTATAGAAATTTACTGAAGTTGTTTGCAAAACCCCCAATATTTTTTTTCTGGATGATTGAGATTGTTACCACTCCTAGTAATTTTTATTCTTTATTCACCAGCCTCTCTCAGTAAATGCAGGATTCTAGCGTTCTTCAAATAATTATTACTAGACTGTTTAGCAGCACGGTTGCAGTATGAATGTTGCTGTTGTAGTAAAGTAACCTGAAGTATTTCTATCTGTAGTTCTCTTACTTCATGCAGTGAAAAACTAAAAACCACAATGATTATGATGCGCCTTAAATTGAGTGATTATTCATGACGACTTCTTCAATTTTCACTGCAAGCACTTAAAAATGTTGTTCACTGCACTTTTCTCTTATGTTTCTGAAGGTTTTTTATTGTTATTATTATTCTTCCTCTTTGCTTTCGGTCTCTAAGAGTTGTATATAAAATTTAGTACTTGATAATAAATCACACCACAGAAACCCAACTTGTGGTACTTGTAGCACAGTTTGAAAACCATGCTGTAAAAATCTAAAACGTTAGTATTTTATCTGTTATAGGTAATACTGTTGGTGTCTTTCTTTAGTATAAATCAAGTTCATTTGATCCTAAAGGTTGAATCTAAAGGGGTAGTCCGAGAAGGGGCCAATACCAAGGCAGATTGTTCTGATCTAAACAAATCTCCATAGTGGTTAAAGAGAAGTCAATTTTACAAACTTTTAATCCAGTATTCATGTTTTCATTGGGCAGTTATTTACACAGCTTTCAGTGAAGATTTACCAGTAAATACAGATTGGAAAAATAACCTTTTTCTGTGAAACACCTACTGAGCTAGCATTCCTGGTCAGAGTAATTGCTATAAAAAGCAGTTAAGAAGCAAAAGGTTGTCGGTTTAACTGAACCATATTTTTTGTTTACTTTTATGCTCTTTTCCATTAGGTATCTACTCTAACCAGCAATATTCTGTTTTCATTGTTTATTTCACCTAAGAGGATCAAAGATGCCATGCAGCCTTCGACCTCTATTTCCTGTTAAATAATTGTCAGGTTCTGGTAAACAACCACATGTTTGTAATATTATGTTTGCACAAACTGTTATAACACGTTTAGGTCTGAAGCTGGGAGATATTCACTATGGTCTTGGCATTTCCTCACTTGCTATTTGCCTTAGTCTCTGGGTGAATTTAATCTCGTTTTAAACTAAACGACCACGCCGGGAGAATTATCTACTGCTGGTGAGACATTTGCAGCTTACAGCAACATATTTAAGAAATCCTGGACTTTCCCTTAACTTAACTTTCTGTTGTGTAACAAGTCATTGAACGGTCTGGTGAGTAACATTTTGGTGAGGAATAGGCAGATTTCCGTTGAATCTCTCATGTGAGATGCCAGGTCTTCTTTGTTTCTGTAGTTTTATTGTGGAACTCAGGCAGACAGGACGCCTTACTGGTGTGCTGGTTGTTGTGTGACTGATGGTTTGTCTGTCGCAGCGGAGAGCCCCCAGACCATAACAATGAACACAGCATGACACAATGTGTCACAATAACTGATGGATATAGGACCTGAAAGCTACTGAGATCATTATGTCTGTTTTTGTGGTTTTGAGGAATCTTGGACTGTTTTTTTTTTTTTTTTTATCTTCACACCAACCTCTGAACTAAGCTCTGCAAACCGTTTCCCACTTAACCCTGGAATGCTTGAATGTGCAGAGTTTGAGACCTTGTTGGGTTGATCATATTTTATGGTTTGCAATCAGAGATATTTCAGCAAAAAAAAAAAAAAAAAGCAGAAAGATTGCAACACCAAAGCTTGGGGTTGTTGATTGGGCATCTCTGGAATCCTGCATGTGATGCCAGAGCGGATCAGATCCCAGCATAGCAGATCTGATCCCACTGCTCCCTCACAACTGAGACCTGCAATATTACTCCAGCCAAACAAATACTTTCTCCTGTCATTTGTTTCTGTTTAGCTTAGATTTATTACTACTTATCTAGATTTATGTCTCAGTAAAATCATACAATAAAATTAAATGTGCACAGAGTACATTTTTGAAAACAAGTTCGACAGAAGTTCTTTGTGAGCTGTCTGAATTCATGCCTAGGACTTGCACTCTGTACCTGAACTGCTCTGCCATGGAATGTGCTGTAATAGGTGCTGACAATGGTTTAATGAGTGCATGTACACCCTGGGCCAAATTGAATTACATGCTCTCACAAGCAACCATCAAAAAAAGGAGGCAGCTGTTTACAGCCATTCATGGCGGATGGTCATGCAGTTAACTATATTTGTGGAGAGGGGAAACTGAAGAAAAATGGAAAAAGAGGAGGGGGAAGGGGCTAAAGTCATTATGTGAGAGATGGCGGAGCAGCATCTGTCAGTACTGGCAGTTTACCACACTTCCCTGTGCTTGAGTCAGATTTACCAGAGTGGGACAAGCTACGCTCTCCAGTGAGTAAAAAATGTTGCACACATCCTGCAAAAGTGTGGGAAACAACAGGAGCAGCGTTGTCACGACAGCGGGTGATCTGTAGAGCTCTGCACAGTTGTTGTTCCTTGTGCATTTCAATTGCATGAGAAGAAGAAATGCATGAGCATGTAAAACTGAGCAGATAAATATAGGCGATATTAGAGATTTCCTATTTGTTTCACGGGTAATTAAAATTATTCCCTTTTAGGATTTGCTTTCCGTTACTTTTTTAGTGGGCAGTTTGGCTGCAGATTTGGGTGTTAGGCCAAAGTAAGAAGCAGCCAAAGCCTCTACACTTGTTGCATAAAGATTAAAATGATCAGACTTTAAAACAGCTTCCTCTGTGGTCACAAAAGTATTTAAACACTATTTTTTTTTTACATGTAATACCATAACCAGTAGCTTTTAATAGATACACCAATTCAATACAAATAGTGAATCATCTCAGTCATGCAAAAAAAGTAGCAAAATAGTTCAAAACTACTTTTGTGTGCACCTCTTATAACATTTTAAATCCATGTTTAGTTTAGACATGTCTTAAGTTCTACCAGGGGTTGTTCCCCCTCTGCCCCCATAATTTCAATGTAATTTATGTACTCTGTTCCACATTTAGTGTTATTCCATAAAAGAGCCAAACCTCAAATTAGATTTATGATATAATTTATTTTTATCGCACATTTGCCAAGTACGGTTTAGATAGATACTAAAGTCATAAGTACACACTGTCTTATCATAGCTGATGCATTTTAGTTAAAAACACCACAAAAAAAAAGCAACAGAAGCTAAAGAATTCATCAGTGGACATTCCTGGGTTGAAACCTGTTAAGTGCACACCTTACAAGGCAGAGCTTGCAATCTGCTGTCTGCTCTGACAAGTCAATAAAACCCACTGGTATGCTGAACATTTTTGGAAGGCAAGATAGATATGGGACTGCAGTGGAATTTGATCAGGCAAGGAGCCAGACTGCTCCTCATGACAGCAGACCGTCCCGGGCACGCACACGTCAACCTGGGGAAAATTATTATTGATTGGCATGGCATTAGCCTCTGTGCCCATCCCTCTGGCTTCCCGTCACGGGGCCGCTTTGATCGCTGCCACATATACACGTGGTCACACCCACATACACACAAAGATATCATGCACTGTTGTGTCAAGCTCTTCCAAGTTGCACTGGGAGGAATGGCAGGAGAGTGGAAAATATGAAAAGACTTGGAAATACAGGGTAGATGTCAAGTGGAGGGTGTGGGGGGGTAACGAATGGGTGTGTTCGAAGCAAACAGCTTGGCTTCAAAACAACTTTTTCATAGTTTCCACAGATTGTTTTAGGAAAATGTGCTTATTAATTTGACTAAATTGCCACTATCATTGATCATTTATGGGCTTTGGGTGGGCCACGTCCACCCTTCAATGGTGAGCTGCAGATGGATTCGACAGGGAGGGTAACATGTGATGAATAGTGACCTTCCTTTTGTGATTATCTCGCTTGAAGTATTTCTTGTTTCATCCTGGCTGCAGACCAATCACAACGTACAAGGCAGAATCATCCAAGTACACTTATGATATTAACTGTTTATTAGCCATTCCTGTTTTTTTTTCTCTCTCTCTATTTAAATAAACCCTAGCTGATTTATAAGAAAAAATTCTTATAAAAAATCTGGGTTATTTTAGGATGAATCGAAGAGTATTCTTATCAGCGGAAAATTCCACCTCAAACTTTTATCAACACATAGGGGTAAATCCAAGATATGTGGGGGCATGAGGTTCATCTATGTAAACTACATGGCTAACTCTGCCATCTGTGGAGGCACAATGTTTTGAAGCATGCAACATGCAGTGTCAAAATGTCAGCTCGATAAACCATTTCCAAAAAAGTTGTCCACCTTGAAGTGATGCTTTTTCCTCTGCTAAACGTTGATCCTGTTCTCTTTTCTTGCTCCACAATTTCCACTACATAATGTTAATTCTGGGGATAATTACAGATATGCATGTAAAAAAAAAAAAAAAAAAACTCCTAAAAATTCAGAAGATTAATGGAAGTTTCCCTTTCAACTTATAAACATACTGTTTTAAATTAAAAGTATAGCAAAAACAGTGGATTTTTCTGGCTGGATGTATTTTCCATTTAAAAGTCTGGCAGTGGATAAACGATCTTTTCAAGTTGTTTACATTTTTACAGCAATTTAACTATATTTTGCTTCAGCTGTGAGTGTGCATCCTGATCTCACATGGGCAAACATCAGGGCTCTGAATAAATAAACTGTTTCACAGAATGGTCCCATCTGAAGCACCGCAACCCCAAATTGTTTCCTCTTTTCAACCAACGGATAATGACAAACGCTTTACGAGGCAAAATAAAATTATTAGCTTTCCCTCTTCAGTGAACTTGTATCCTCAAAGGTAATGACACTTACCGTAACTGTTCTCTGGGATGATTATTAACTTTGTGAAACATATATTTCCTTGTAATTATGTGATAATTCAAAGGCTTTCCTGAAGATCTGAAAACGGTAAGGCACATCTTCATCTAACAAGCTCCTTTCTGAGGACTGGGCCTAATTATTGTCAGGATATAATTACATTCACAACACCCCAAGGGGCCAGTCCTCTTGCAGTCATCTCAGAGTTACTGCTCCAAACAATAATTAGGGAATGTGATCATACAGGTATGGAGTTCCAGGATTTATTTTTTCAGTCTGACAGAAGGCTGATTGAAACAGCATCTGAAGCTGTATATCAAGCACAGGGTGTTTACGACCTGGCGCATGTTCAACAGGCAAAGTCAGGGGCACCTGGTGGCAAACCAAATCAGAGGAGCAGTTCAGACAGTTCATAAACACACGGACTGGATGCTTGTCAGTTCTGTGATTTCTTAAGTGGCATGGATTTACATCATGCTTTGCCCTGTGAATGTCCCTGTGTGGCACGGTTTCCCAGTGTCAACAAGTGACTTCATGCCGTAATGACTTTACAATCCCAAAGGCCTGCCAACGAGCAGCCCCCTTTCTCATTGCCTCATGGACCGACTTTCACTATGAAAACTCCCCTGGGCTTCAGGACACCCCTCCTGAAAAAGGCCAGAACTGGTGGGTGAAAACATAAAAACTGTTCAGTGATTCTGAGGTGGTGGAGCTTGAATTTTATGAACCTGGAATTTAAAAAGAGTGGATCAAGCAAACGTCTTCACTGATTTTGTTAAGCTGCCATCAGACATGTTCATATACATATCTGCAAATGTATTTTACTTGAAAAAATTAAGTGTGTTTTGTGAAACAAACGATCCTGCTACATGTGTGAAAGCATACCACATTGTCAAAAGTTGCTAATTCATTGAATTCAGGTGTTTCTACAAATTTCTTATTATGAAACTTTGTATGCCGGCTAAAAATGAGCAACATAGCAAAATATTACACAATATTGGCCTGATATCAACATATGTACGGTAGCTGACTGACACTGAAGGCCTAGAAGCTGGCTTTTGTTTTGCCTCTTAGAGGCATTTATTTCACAAGGTACTGGAAATGATCCTGCCACATTGGACTGTGTGAGCATGACTGCATTACATAATTTCAGCAGATTTGTCAGCTGCACTCGCATTCTGCCAATCTCCTGTTTCCACAACTCCCAGAGGTGCTCTATGAGAATCAGATGGCTGCCAGTTTCAGCTTGGCGACACGGTGCGTTATCGTGCTGGAAGCCGTCCTTTCAGAAAATAAATTGTAGCCGTAAAGAGACCTAAAGGTCGATGGCAGTTCTCAGTGATATTCAGGCAACAATTAGTTGGTATTGAAGATTAAAGTGAGAAAATATTTGACCCGCCATTAAAGCACCGCTAACAGCTGCTCACTGAAGGCCCATGTGATTCGTTGACTGAGGAAAAAGAAAAATGAGGATCATCAACATCTCTCTCTCTCTCTCTCTCTCTCTCTCTGATCCTGAGCAATTTGTTAAGCATAAAAACTTTCTTAAAGATATTGCACAGGAGTGATGACAGGGGATAACTATTAAACTGAACGAGCCTCTCCTTTCCTGTGATCTGTAGCCAATAGATTGAGCTTTGATCTGTTCAATAAGTTTTCCTGTGATTAATGAGAAGTCTCACAACAAGCAGGGAGATTAGGTTAATTATACCCAAAATTATCCTGAGTGGAATACTAATCATGGGTAAAGGAACAAAAATGGTGCTCAGAAGCTGTCCATGCGGCTGACCCAAACAGTAAGTGGGTGAGCGGCGTTTACTCACGGGGGTTTAATCACGCACGAACAAGCAGAAACACAGCTTGGATGCAAGGGTCGCCAAGTTTGTCATTTGGGGAACGATGACACACCATGTATCATCTTTCACATCCCAGTGCTGCTCGGACTAAAGCCTGAGACGGCAAGATGATTGAGTAACAACTGACCATAAGACCGCTCCCATCCAGCTTCATATCTAAATATGATGCGTGCGCAGGGTTCACATTAGTCCCTCGGCACACACAGACTCGGCTGCAGTACTGTATCTTCTCTGGATGTCTCTAAACAAGATAGATACGATGCCATTGGCATCATGCAAGCTGCATTTATCATTGTTAATTTCAAATGAAATCATCGTCAAGCTTCCCTGAAGCATGGAAAGGACGACACAACGATGTTTTTCACCACTATGTTCCTGTTTGTTGTGTGTGGTAAGAAAAAGCTGTGAATCTGGCGATTGCTTTTCACAGAGAAGAATGAGCAAATCCATATTTTTACAACACATTTTATTTAACAACATAGCTTTTGCTCTTCAGAGTACAATCAATACAAGATACATATGACAAAATATATATTTAAATAGAAACTGAAAAAATCCCAAAACATTAAGGCATCTCATGAAGGAAAGTTAACAGTCTTGACATCATGAATGATTAGATTAGAGTTGCAGGTTTTGTACAGGGATTGAAGGGACTACGGCATAATGAGAGCTGAAACCACACAAAAGGGATTTCTTAAAGCATAGCTGGGTAACTTTCTGCACTTACAGCGTGATGACAACATGTACGTTTTTCAGTGGTGTGAATCAACAGTTTACAGTGTTTCAGCACTGAGCCAGAGCAGACACATGGAGCCATAAGAGGCAGAACAGGTAGTGAAAGATCTCTCCCTCTGCCAAATGTCTGGTGGTATTGTATTAACACTTTAATAATCCCCTGTGTTGAGCATGAACCCGCTCCAGGGCAAAAAAACTGCAATTATCTTTTATAACGCAAGCCAGCCCGGTGCCAGTGTGACTTCTAGACTGGGACCGACATTAGAGGGGCTTGCAGCGACTCTGGAGAATAACGGCAACAGAGAGCCGTCAAGTTGCCAAGGTGTGTTAGCAAAGCCATCATTTCCTGTATGTGTTCTTGAGTTTAAGGGTCTCTGTTATTGGTTCTGTGACCTAAAGCTTGCTGGGATGGCATCACAGAAACACATAAACAGCTCAGTCACATCCACCAAACCCCAAGGAGGAAAAGCAAAGGCTTTCTCATTCTTTCCCCTTCTCTGCTGCCATTTCACACTTACATCTGCATGCAGGCATAAACAAAGCTCGTGGCACACACGCACATGCACTCATCAACATTCGCACATAAACGACAACTATTGTGTTTTTATCTTTTATATATACATGTTTAAGCCTGCTGTGACACAGAGTTTAACACTCTCTCAACTCGCTGGGTGATTACCTCTCTTTACACTTTTGAACTGTTCCTATAGTTCTCTAGAAATGTTCACTTATCAGACAAACTATAGAAACTTGCATCCCTGACTCCTAATATTCATCAATAGAAGCTCTGAAGTGCAAACAGTAGATTACTGTTGCATACAAAGCTGCTACCCTTGCATATTTTTTATGTGCTTACGTGTTGATTTCTCAAATAATAATAATAATAATAATAGATGCATCAACAGGTTACTCAAAGCACTTTTGATTTGAACAGAGGCATATATGAACAACAGGTAGAGCTGAATTCAACTATTCCAGTAAGGGTGTCTACCAGGCCTCTTCTCATGAGTGCCGTCACACTGTTTCCAGTTGTTTGTGATATTGCGAAGAACAATTTATAAAGATTAACTTTAAGATGCAAACAAACAAACAAACAAACAAAAAAGGGCACATCTTTAAAGTTTAGGGCATCCTATCAAGAGTAAGATACCAAGTAGTGATGATATAGCACAGATTTGGTGTGATTTGAGCAACCATATAAGAACTACTTTTGCTGGTGTTTGAACGACGCAGGCTATGCTATTTGCGTAATTGAGAGTGAGAATGTAGAGTATGCTGATACAGGCATTTTGCTATGTTTGCTGAAACCAGACTTATGGGGGCTGCTGGGATCTCTAGAGCTCAGAAAGGGTAAGCCCCCACTATGATGGTGAGCCGCAGCAGTGAGCTGGCGCGGTAGTTCATGGTCAGATGGTGAGTGATCATCTCCAGGTCTACCACGTACTCCTTGGGCCCTGACAAGGGCTTGGTAAGCACCAACATGGCACTCACATTACTGGAACGCTACAAAAAAAAAGAGGAGGATGGTTACTGCAGTTTATTTTGCAGGAAATTCGTGTGACATTGAAAGAACGAAAATAAACTACAATAATGATTTAAAAAAAAGCTTCAGAAAAGAGTTACCTCAATTACAAGGCCTATAATTAATTCAAAATATTTTATTCACATTACGCCACTGATTACAATACAGTATGAATATGTTTTAGTTTAAGTCACATAATTAATTAGTGGTGGAACCAATCCAATCAAATTGGTGTGGAAACTGATACTGACAATTTTCTTGGATGGGATATTGGGCTGCAGTTACTGATCCATTCATTAACCCAAACAGAACAGCTGTGCTGCCAAAAGGCACATTTTGTCTGATTACAGTGAAACATAAATATTTAAGTTTACAGCTACAAAAAACCCCTCCATAAATTAGACAAAATATTGACACAAAAGCTGTTTATCAGTGATTCTTGAGAATAGGGACAAAATTCGTTTTATGGATGAAGCACAAAATTTGAATAAAATATAATTTTTTCAAATATCTGACTAAACTAACCTGGGTCATGTGAGCACAACAATGTATATTTTCCTGGTGTTTGCTGAATTTTTTTTTAATTTTAAACATTGTAGTAGGTGGATA
>NW_015112669.1:393944-426834 GCF_001443285.1 Poecilia latipinna | reverse complement strand
AAATGATTTTTAATTCAATTTATTGATACTTTTATAATTATTTATATGACTACTTATACTTAATTGTTATAATAAATTACCTTAGTATTCCTTTAATTGTTTTAAACTATTATAATGTATTGAGTTCTGCTCCTGGACAAGGGATTTTAAAGACACCAGCCACCTACTACAATGTTTAAAATAAAAAAATATTCAGCAAACACCAGGAAAATATACATTGTTGTGCTCACATGACCCAGGTTAGTTTAGTCAGATATTTGAAAATATTATATTTTATTCAAATTTTGTGCTTCATCCATAGGACCTGTTTTGTCCCTATTCTCAAGAATCACTGATAAATATATGCTTAAAATGTGAACGGATGTATTTTTTTTCTATGTAAAAGATTGTTGAAGCTGTAAATGTATGGGTGAATGCTGCTTCAAAAGTCTGTTGTCCGGTGACATATTTTATTGCTGAGAGACAGAAAGAGACACCATTCAATTAGTTCACTTCGACTACCTGTTTTTTTTTTGTTGTTGTTGTTTCTGAAGGCATTTGTCAGAGGTGGTGAGAAATTACGTACAGTTGCACAATTCTTCACAAAACAACTGCAAAAATTGTCAAATGGCTAAAACTGCTAGATAGAAGTTGTAAAGTTGTCCACAGAGGAGGCTGTCTACAGAAAAGTGTGGCGCTCTCTTCGTGGTCGTCCTTTGTCTATATGCTAAAGGCCTGATATCTGCGCCATGTGGGAAAGGTGTGCGCGAATACGAACATCCACGGGATGGCGCATCAGCTGTTTGGCTTTGGGTGAAGCATGGAAGAGCCTTTAGACATGCAATAATTTCATGTGAAATGGATTTTGATCCTCATTAGTGTAAAAGGTTATAGTGAAATAGTAAAAAAAATAGTAAATTCACACCTGGAAGTTGTTCATGTAAGAAATATGAATCATTTCCAAACTCACCCTAAGGAAAAACTCTCCTCCATCATTCCCAGCTTTAATTCTGAAGCTGTTGTGTGTGTTGGTGTACACAGTAGTGGCCTGAATCTGGAAAATGTCCGCTGGCACAGATCGCTCTGACTGGATGCTCATGTATTTGTAGACTATTGATGGAGGGAGACCCTGGCACTCAGACGGAGATCGACAGATACAGCGACTGCAAATACAAAAAAAATGTAAAATAAAAAATTAGGTGAAAACATTTTTGAAACCAGCTGACAAGATATGCATGACACAGGAGAAGAACAAGAACAAAAAAAACCTGCTCACTGACTTTTCAGAGGTCAGGGTGTAAAGAGGCTCGCAGGGGTTTCTAGGGTAACAGCGAAAACCTCCATAATAGTTCCAGCACATTTCATCATCTTGGCAGTTGTGGGTCCCCATCTCGCACTCATTAATGTCTGGTGAAGGTAACAGAAAGAAAATTGCCCCAAAGTCAAAAGCAGCAGGACTTCCATGCACTCTTTATGCACTCAATGAAGCAGCTGTTGAAGCTCAATCAACATTCAGGGTCTGTAACTTGTAATTTGCGGGTGGTAACTGCAGAAAAACCTCCATGTCTGCAGTTGAGGAGAAGCCCCTGATGCAATCCTGCACAGGGCAGCAGCTCAAGCTCTCTCAGTAAAGCAGCGTGAAAACAGAAACATTAAACGTTCTAACCACGGCGCTATTTCTGGCACAGCAATCTGAATTCAACACCTGGATGGCCGTCAGACCCAACAGGCTGGAGTCATGGTTAAAGGCTGCACCTGATGAGAGGGAAAAAAAACTAACAGCTCTCCCTTTGAAAGAGTCCTACAGCTTCAAATAAGTACACCTAAACAAACCACGATTATGCATATGAATTTGATTGATCTGACGCTGAAAGGTAACACAAAGCGCAAGTGCTCCCTAGCTTTTGCATAACTTCCATGACAGTTCTGCCTCAAAAGTGGAACACCAAATGGTATTTGTGATAAATACTTGTGATCGTCAAAAGCTTTGGGAGCAGGAAGGAAAGATAAAAAAACTTGCCTATGAGCATTATTTTGTGTAAAAAGATAGGTTAGGACAGACAGGTAAATAAATGACATAAGAGGGGAAATGATTTATGGACCACTTTACCTTGACACAACCTGTTTCCCTGGAGCTGATATCCTTGCGGGCACTCGCACGAGTAACTTCCAGGGGTGTTAACACACTGGTACTGGCACATGTAGGTAGACAAGCTGCATTCATCAATGTCTATTCAAAATATAAACACACAAACACGAATAACGGCTATGGTACATGTTAAAAATATGTTTGTTTGTTTTTTAATGTAAATGCCGAATATAAGTGTGGTTTTCTGTATCTGTCCACCTTCGCAGGAGACCTTGTCTGGAGCCAACTCGAAGCCGTGATCGCACTGACACAGGAAGGAGCCAATCAAGTTGTAGCAGTGGTGCTGACATGTAGACTCCGTTTCGCATTCATTCACATCTGAAACAAATGCAGCAGTTTTTTTTTTTTTTTTCTTTTTTGCACACATTGATGTAATACGTATATTTCTGCTGAATTCCCGTGGACCTGGTACTGCCAGTGATTATGAATACGATTTTTGCTCTTTGTCTTCATTTTGCAGAATATACAGCAGTTCAGTTGTCTTTGTTTAGAAACATAAAATTATTTGGGTTAATTTTACATGTTTGGGATTTTTATATATTACTGTTTTGTCTCTGTAAGCTTGCTGCTGTTACCTTAGTTTCAGTTTAAGAACTTAATTCTTTACTTAATAAGGAACCAATTAAGTATGGAGAAAGCAGTTTGAAGGAATGAAAAGAAAAATATACACAAGTAAATGTCAAAATTTGATGACATTCCCCCTCAACATTTTTTACTAGTGTTTATTTTGTGTGTAACAGTAAATTAATGTTTTTTTGTGAAATATCTTTTTATAAAGTCTGCTTGTTGTTGCTGTGGCACCATTTTGCATAGTGCATGTGTATTGGGATGAAAGGTGTAGAACTCATGGTAACTCGATACTTCAAAATGGTATCGTTTTTGTTGCGATGTCACTGTTTCACCCTCCCTTCCCCCCAAAACAAATCCAGTTTGCTTAATGATCTGAGAATTAAAGATTGGTGCTCTTCATACAGTCTATCGTTGCCCCCATGTGGTCAAATTATTCTTAGATGAATTTATCAGAAATTAGGTCAAACTTTTATCAGTTGCCAGAGGCAGGTGAATCAGCGGAGACGGCATTTGCAAAGGGTAATGCAGGATTAAGTAAAGTCAGTCTGCCACTGCGGTGACATTTGAGTTGCGTAAATTAAATATGAGTGGCTTTATGTGACGTCCCAGATTTCTGTCTGTATTATAAAATGTTCAATGTACAGAAAGGCAATGCAGGAAGATATGTTGTTTAGCAACATATACACCAAAGCCGCTGAAATATTAGGCAAATATATAAAACACATAATGTGGGCATCAACAAAAGATGGCTTTAATTGAAGGTAACTGTTATTCCAGCAGGTCTAGCATTAAAGTTAGTCAAATACAATTTCTAAAACCACCAAATCAGTTGGTGTCATTTGACATGCTTTTACTTTTTCAGTAGAATGGACAGATAAAGTGATTTGCAAATTACTGTTCTGTTTTCACTGAAAATAGACATAATATTCCAAACTCCATGCATTAACCTCTGATAACTGGAGGTCAAAAGAGCACAGTGAAGTTAATAAAATAGACAAACTTGCACACATTCAGCCTAAACACATAGATGCAGGTTGCAGCATAGATAGGGGCAGTTACAGGTCAAGAAGGATTTGCAAGAGATAAACAACTCTCTGTCACACGCTCAGCAAGTCCATTTGACTTTAGCAGAAGATGTGTTTCATGGATCCTGGATAAAAGCATAGCCGCATGATAATTAAATTCTTTCCTTCCATTTAATGCAGAGTAGTTTACTATATCAATTTGTTTGTTTTAATTGCATTCATTAATTTGAATATAGCAACCTAAGAAAATAGAGAGTAAGAAAATGTTCTAATATCTAGTAAACTGACATTCTTTGCTGCTTATTAAGTTGTTCTAATTCAGCTTAGTTTTACTTCTTTTGAGTTTACTTTTCAGTGATATTTGCTTAGTTCAGAAATTTTTGCTATTTTTGTAAAAACAAAAAATCTTCAATAGGAAATTTGACAAAATTATATACCTTTGTTGTTAAGCATTGAGGCCTAACTGATGTAGGAAGGCAGTGCCGGTTACTGGGATGCCATTAAATAAATGGAAAGGGCAGAAGTCAAACCATAAACGATCGCAAACAGCATAAAATATTAGTACTTAATGGCACAAACCAGAGATGCGCAAAAGACTAGAGATGCAATGAGAAGTGACCAGAAAATGCTAAATTTCAGCTTGCGCAGCCCTTATTGGAAACTGGCTAGTTGATAATTCAAAAATCAGATCTTTTACGAATCAGTGAATGCACCATATCTATGTGTAGTAAGTGTTTACAGTAGCATCTTTCACTGTGGATGCTGTTACTGAGAGAAGAAATTTCAAAGCTAGCTATTACTAGCATCAGTGAGGCGTTTTAAAGAATAGCACAGAAGAGAAAGCACAGGGAAAATATTTCTGTTTTCTGCAACAAATTGACACATCTGCTGTTCATTTACACTAGACGTGAGTGAGAAGAATAGTTGGGCTTTCAGTAGATAACAGGAAGGTATAACCTATTACAATGAATCTTATATTTTATAGCTTTAAACCTCTGCTGTCAGTCTTTTAGAGTTAAGGCAAACATCAACATTCTCCACTCCAAATTAATTTGTCTTTGTTTTAAAATAATTAAAGGAAAAGCAGGAATTCTAATCGGAGTATCTCTAATTATAGCACTTATTTTCTTAATGACTTACCAGTACACGAGTAATTGTTGTGGGCTAATTTGTAACCGGGATTGCATTCACAGTAGTACGAGCCCAGAGTATTCACACATCCGTGCATGCAGTAGTGGCTCAGGGCACACTCGTCTCTGTCTGCATTTGCAAGAGAGTCATGAAGGTACAGGCAGGAAGATTCAAAAAAGAGAGTTACTGCCAAGTTTGTTTGTTTTTTAAGTGTTACTATCGCAAGATAAAGTGAGAGGGAAGTGTTATTTTCTTTTGTGTCTGTGGCTCACCAACACAGCTGTCCCCATTCCTATAGTAGCCGAGAGGACACTGGCACGTGAAGGAGCCTCTGGTGTTGTAGCAGGTCTGTTCAGGCCCACAACTGTGTATGCCTGTTGCACATTCATCTATGTCTGCAGTAAGCACACAGACAGACTCTCAGAGGAAGCTGAACAAAGTTAAAAATGGCTGCATGCAAGAAAAAACACGGGAAATCTACAAAGCAGAGCAACATGCCTGAACTGCAAGCAAGCGATAATGCATTAACTGCTTTAAACAGTGGGCTAAATCCGTGATCACTAACACCATCAAATGAAGCAGAAATGGGTATGCACACACACGTTCACCTGTGGAGTAGGAGATTAAATAAAGAGAGTGTTTATTCATCAGCTTTGGTTGAAGGGGAAAACACAGATCATATCCTCTACCATTAAGGCAGCTTCTTGATGGGGGAGGTCTGTATGTATAGCTGCGAAAAACAGGGTTCTGTTACTGGCATTAACTTATTGCAAGGCTCCACAGAGTCATATTTAATAAATTGAACTAATATTTCTTAAGAGTTAAAATATTACAGAAACTTAATTCCCTAGGCAAAACACATTTATAGATTATTGTAAACACCAAGATGTTTTTTTACAGCTTTAGTTCTGTTAGATGTGCTGATGACCAGAAGAAATAACATTAAAATGTTACCTGAGATCAACATAAAAATATTAAAACACAGTTAATTGAATATGACTTCGCTCATAAATATAATGTATTTGTACCTTTCAATTTTCCGTTTTTGTTCAATTTAAATGCATTTCATTGGGATTTTATCTGATAGACTAATCCAAGGTAGTGTTCAATGGACAGAAAATGATTCTGGGCTTTTCCAATTTTATTTGATTTTTTTTTCAAATAAAATCCAAAAAGAATTTCATTCAGGCCTGTTTAATCTGATACCCCTAAAAAAAAAAAAAAAAAAAAAAAATAATAATAATAATAATAATAATAATAATAATAATAATAATAATAATAATAATAATAAACTGCTTTCAAAAGTTATATAACTAGTAAGATAAGGTAAGGTCATTTTATTTATATAGCACATTTTCAGCAACAAGGCAATTCAAAGTGCTTATACATACAAATCCTGTGGTTAATTTATTCTCAGCATAAATACAACTGTTTTGTGGAGTCTGATGTTTGTCATGAAAACAAAAGAGCACACCAGTCAGGTCAGGTCAGGCCAGGGACTGCAAACCTACCAAGACATTGTTGTTCCCCTAAACCAGGGGTCTTCAGCTCCAGTCGTCAAGGTCCAGTGTCCTGCAGCTTTCAGATGCATCCTTGGACTAACGGTTCTGAATGAAGTGGCTGAATCATCTCCTAAGTAAGCAGAGAAGTTCTCCAGAGTCCTGATAAGGACCTTATTGTTTAACCCAGGTGTGTTGAAGCAAAGACACATCTAAGCTTTGCAGGACACTGGACCTCGAAGACTGGAATTGAAGACCCCTGATATAAGCTGGCAGTGAGCAAGACAAGCATTAAAAAGAAAAGCTGTCAAGATAATCATGGGAGCTGCAGGTCCTACAGAGATCCACATCTCAAGTAGGAAAGCTGGTCAGAGTTGATGGAAAGATGTTTGTAGGTAAGTACCAAACTCAATGGGGCTGAACACCAGTGAATACCACAGCCTGTTAGATTTTTGTTTTGTTTTGTTTTGTTTTGCAAAAGGTATTAGATGTAATATATAGTTTTCTTCCAACTTTATAATTATGCACAACATGGTGTTGGTCTGTAAAATCCCAATAACATGCATTAAAGTTTGTGAATGTAGCAGGACAAAAAAGGGAGAAGCTCAAGGTTAATTAATACTTTCGGAAATAAATATGACAAGTTATGCTTCCAACCCAGGACGTAACCGTGAAATTTCTAACATTGTTCCTGTAAATAAATTTTCTCATTTGGTCTGTGCAGATCCAGAGCTTTTTCAAAGCAGCTTTCTCAGCATAACCCACACACATAAATATGTCAGTAGTGTATACTGTTATCCCCGAGGCCCACCAGCACTCCTCTTGGGTGGTCTGATGCAACCCATCATATCCAGACAGCTACTGGGCATCAGTTTAACAGCATGATAGACACTCATCCTCAGTACCACACACACAGCAAGAGAAAAACTACTATTACTGCATCGCAACCTAATAATTGGTCCGAATGTGATTTTAAACATAAACTAGAGTTGAACTTTGTTTAAAAGACACGGAAATGCCGAACCCAAGCTTGTCAAAAATGAAAGAATGAAACCAAGTTGCTGCTCCGCTAAAAACCTCGAACCCATATATGTTCGTACAGCTGGACAGTTTCACATCCAAGTTCTTCAAGTCCACCGATAATTCAGTCGCTCAACCTTCACTCGGTCAATGGAAAACTTTGCTACAAAAGAACAGAGGGAGAGAAAAAGAAAGGGAAGAAGCCTGAAATGCCCTCGACTCCATGAGGGCACAGTGATGGCATGAATCTGCACCACGGAGGACAAAAAAAGGTTTATCTGAAGGTGCTCCACTGAGACAACAGGTGCAAACTGCACAAAGGGAGGAATGCACCCACAGGGCTTGTTGCTCACTGAGCCGTTAAGTAAAGAAGGAAGATAAAAGAAGTTTTGTTCTGGAAAACCTGTGCCCTGATGTGGCATAAAACGCTTCTTGAGCAGTGCATCTATCGACGGCACCAAGCAGAAATGAGCAAACAATTTACTGTCCTGACATCATCTATCAATGGATGCGAAGCGTCCATAAATTATTGTTTCTTTATTATGTGAACTTGATGCATTCTTAAACCAGACAAAGACAGATTAAACAGGTGAAACAGAAAGCAGATGCAGACAGAAGGTTTCTAACAACCTATGCAAGGAGTCAATAGCCACGTAAACTACGAATCGGCAGAACAATGGGATCTTTCTGTTGTTGTGTGAATACTGAAGATAAGCACAATGTCTGAATGGCTCTAGATTACTTGGACAAGATGTAACAATCAGAATCCTTGATCATGTCCTTGTGAGTCATAAGCCAGCCCAGTTCCTGGAGGTATGCAGTGATTCATGCAGACTGGAAATGCCCTGCCCTCCAGCATTAAAATCAATTTAAACAAACAGAAGTCTGACGCTTAATGACTAAATTTTCTCGATCTAAAGCCAATGTAGCCTCAGCAAACAGGCAGCAAACCCTGAAGCTAATGAAATGCTGCGGCTTTGGTGACACAATTGGCAAACTTCAACTGTTTCTCAGACGTGTTATTTTAGAGATGATTTAAGATGCTGGAGTGCATAACAACACCTGTGTTTGTGAGGTTGTGCTTAAGCATACCGTGTTAAAGCTATATCTGTGAATGCATAGCTAAATCCCTGCTGACAGGATTATCCTTTAACTGCAATTATTCTCATTGAACCCCACAGTAGTGCTTAAGGATTATGTGAAATCAGAATTTTTTGATAATCCCACGGGATTTAAATGAATTGTAAAGGCAACTCGTGAAATCTTAGGTGGCACGCTTAATTCTGCCATCAAGGTGTGGCAGGCGGTGTTGAGGGTGTTGGTCACATCTCTGAAAAAGTTCTACATAAATGATTTTTTTGATAGGTAATTGTAGCCAGCTGTGGATTTGTGGATCTGCTACAAGCAAGACAAATTGAAGGTCCATTAGTGAATTCCAAAGGGTCCCAAATGGTTAATATTTTCTCATGTGTAACAATGACGTCATTATGATATGAAAGCAAATGCTTGGCCACGTACAAAATAAAAACCAGAAAGTGCATCTAGGAACCATGGGGATGTCAGAGGTGTTTTTTTATAAGGCCTGTCACAGTAACAAAGTTTGCTGGACGATAAATTGTCCCAGAAGTTATTGTGATAAAAAATAAAATTGTTGCTTTGAGACCATTTTCAAGTAATATGATGGTAATGGCATGATAAAGCAAGAATATATTCTTAGGGATCAATAAAGTTTATATTGTGATATTTAACACTGGAAGATATTTTAGATATCCAAAATAAATAAAATGTATCAGGGCCCTGTTATGACTTAGACACAAAAAAAAGGTAAATGCCATAGTTCACTTCAGATGCTGTTTACTGTACTCGTCTTCAAATGAAAAAAAAAAAATGTTGGAAAAGCTGTGTAGCATGTGCACAACAAACATCCAGGAAGGCTAAAATAAACAAAACAACACAAAACAACAACAACAACAAAAACAACAAAAAAAACAAAAAACAGAAGTACTATTTCATTGCAGCTCGAAAGTTCGTCACGCTGAGTGTTACCACTGGAGTCTAAATTCAGACTAACTCCCTGCAGTGCAGAGCCCACAGGAAGACAAAAAACAACAACCACACAATCACTTCTAACTCAAATAAACGCATATCAAAGTACACAAAATAAGTAAAAATAATCATAATGCTAAAACATAAAAGAAAGCTGTGACCAAAAGCACAATATTCAATTTGGAATATTGTATTTTCATCTAGGCGAAAAACTTTTCTGATTTTTATTTTTTGGAGATGTCAACTTTTTATTGAATGATTTTTTTATTATTACTTTTTTTTTTGTCACTGTGCATACAAGGCAGTGGGAGGCAGAGCAGCTCCAGAGGGTGGGCATTGACCTCAACGGGGTCCTTTTAGTGGTGCCCCTGAGATGGAGTCCTAAAATGAACAGAATCCTGCTGGATCTGGATCCCATGCAAGAAAATGCAATTCAAAGAAACAAATGTGGCAAACTGTATGTGGCTTAAATATGAAGATGGCAGTTCCAAGGAAATTCTGTGCGTGGAAAAGCGAGAGTCATCTTCTCACTCCCACAAAAGTAAGCCCAGAGAACTTTAAATAAAGACATATGTGCTGAATGAAGTCCAAAGGTTCATTTTCAAGAATATCTTGTGGTGACTGCTACTTTGTCACTAAACCTCTAAAAAGCTGCCAATACAAAGTTACACAAAAGTTCGTGTGTGGGACTGGGTGGGGTGGGTATTCCACACTGTATCGTTCCCAGCTCCCATAAAACCTTGACCGCTTGCCACATGCTTTACAGTTAATACAGTTTACTCGAGAAAACAGATTTTACTGCAACAACCCATCAGGAGTGATGATGTGTTGCGTGTGGGGAAAAATGACTCCTTTCACTGAGGTCAGATATTTTTTTTTTTCCTTTTCTTCTTCTTCTTTTTTTTTTTTTTTTGGTGAAATTTATTCAGAATCGCTTACAAGTTCCTTCCAAGTGCGAGCCTGCTGAAACATCACAGGGAAAGATAAGCCTGTCCAGCAGAAGATGTGAAAGGAAAGAATGAGGAGAAAGGGTGGAGGCCGTCTTCCTTTTTTCTCTTCTTTTCAAACAAAAAAAAGGGGTTTTTAAGATTTTGAAGCAAGATTTACGGCTGTGTGTGCTTATGTGATGTCAGGGTTAAAAACTCCTTGCTTTTCAGGGAGATTAATTCTAAATGCCTCGCGGGAGCAGGGGGAGTAACGGGAATGGCGGCAGCTCAAAGAATGCGAGTGTGTGTGTGTGTGTGTGTGTGTGCGCGCGCGTGTGTGTGTACATCTGAGGTCCTGTTTGAGGTGCACAACAAATGGCCTTTCTGCAGAGCTGTGAATGTTTTATAGAGTGGGCCGGTTCAGAGGAAAGAGCTGCCGAAAAAAACAAAAAACAAGAAGAGAACAAGTATGTGAAATGGGTACTAGCCATCCTTTTGCCTGAATGCTGAATAGGTTGTTATCTTAGTGACATTATATAACTTGCTGTAATTATCACTTGAGAGCATTTAGTCCTGTTTTCACTGAACCACCGCAATGGAAAGCAGGAACTGTTCCAGGGAACAGTTGGAGGCGTCCTGCTGCTGTTGGACACCGGCTCCGTTTCCCCTCCGGATTATTGGATAATTCAATCTTTGGGAAAGCAGGGGGCAAAATGTGCAGCGTTAATAACCCATAACATTTTACAACATTTAATTTATCAGCACGTCCAACACCATCCTGAGAGTGGCTGGTGTTGCTCAACCTCGAGCAGCCTAACGCAGTCAGTCGCTGCACTGGGCGACTTCCTGTAAATTTGGGTATAATTATCTCTGTGATGTAGTGCAAGCGAGTTCAAACAAAATGAAGTGGGGGGGCTGTGTGGGTGAATCAAATAAATCTGATCTTATACTATGCCAAAAAAAAAGGGCATGAAGCATTTCCTTATTCCCAAGATTCCCCTGTCATCAGGCACCGATCAAGAGCAGCAAAAGTTGTAGTTACTGTGCCTTTTCAAAGGTGTTCACATCCCTTGAACTTACAACCGCACACTTTAATGTATTTTATTTGGATTTGAATTTTTATTTGGATTTTTCAGACTTGAGATGAGGAAGGAAAATTCTAGATTTATAAACGTTATTGCCATAAAAAAAAGGAGAAATTGTGGGTATTTCTCTTCCAGATTTGAAGATAGGGACTGATTCAAACAGTTCAGTATCAGTCAGATTAGATGCTGAAGCTCAAGTCTTGCTTCAGACTGCAGATTAAATTAGGTCTGGCCTTTAACTAGGCCAATGTAGCACATTAATATGCTGTAATGTAAACCACTTCTCTTGTAGATTTGGCTGTATGTCCTGGGTTGTTTCTCTACTGGAGGGCGAACTGTTATGCAGCTTCTAGCAAACCTTAGGCCTCAGAAAGTTTAAGGGTGTGAATATTTTTGCAAAGCACTGAAATGTAACACTCTGAAACAAAATATTGGTCTTAAAAATCTTTGCAATGTATCTGCTTCGGCTTTGATTGATACCCATCTACCTTTCTGCACAGTCAATATTCACAGGAAGAAATCTTGAAAGAAATCAGCCACTTTGGCACCCTAAAAATACTTTTCTCAGGTTGCAAAAGTTATTGTCATTGAAAGAAAGATATAAATGAATAAACAGGTTAGACTGATTACAGAAAGGGAAGAATCGGCGTGCGAAGCATGAACTCTCGGATCTCATGCAAGTGTCACCCAACAGAGCGAAAAATGGTGATTTATAGCAGCTCTGTTACAAATCACCATTCCCTTCCACCATGAGGTAAACGGAAAGATCAACACATGCGAGCACATCAGAGGAGGAAGCAGCTGGCCATTGGACAGGCACCGACCTCGGGGAGGATAACAACATCAACATTAAGCACCGAGGAGGCACGGCAAAGCTGCTCCCACTTCAGTTCTCCCTGCCTTCAGTAATGTGATTGCAGCAAGGAGCCAGTGGCAAACCGCACGCATTAACAGCGTACTGCATGGCAGCTCTTCACCGACCAACAGGAGGGACGCCTGCATGATGGTTTGATTATGTTAACCAAAAAGAAAGGCGCTGTAGTCCTCCGTCTGGCAGCAAGACAAACCTGATGAAGTACTGTCAATAAGGCATTAAAGGGGGATTGTTGGGAGTACGTCTCAAGAATTGTCTCAACAGATTGTAAAGTTCCTTCTGTTTCACTCTTTGATATACAGTTGCTTGCAAAAGTATTAATGTTGCCTGATTTTTTTTTTTACACATTTACCCCATTTTAGCCATTATCTGCAATATATTTTCATAGGATTTCATGTGATAGACCAACACAAACTTAGATCACACCAATAAAGATCTGAACATCCACCCAAACAGACAGTGTGAGTCAAACTGAAATTAATCAGAGTGAAAAATCGATGTCTAACAAGGAGAATCTGTTGACTAATTAAAATGTCCAACAAGAATAACTAATGTTTCTGAAACTCTAGGCTAATATTTTACAGATAAAACAGAAAAGAAAAACATATAATTTTCTTATTAGTATGTCAGACCATAACATTAATAGCTACTATAAGTTCGAATGATGATGAATACAGTATGGGAAATAAAAATCACTCATGTCAAAGTTTGAAAATGAACGGAAAGAAATAAATTAGATGGATAGGACTGTAAATACAAAAAAAATAAAAAAAAATAAAAAAACTAGGAATGAGTGTGACAATGTGATGGGGGGAATCGAATCCTTGATAACCCTTCTTTGTTGTTGCCTTCCTATTATTTTAAAACCTCAGCCTTATCAGGCTGGTAATTATTGATAATAAGTAAACTATCTGGCTATTTTTATAGACTCCTATATTGTGGCACAGCGTTGGTGTACCTATAAACTCTATACGTTAGTTCAAACGTTAGGAACTCTGACACATTTAGAAAAATATCAGATTAAGTACTTCCATCATTTGTAAAGCACATAATGTTTAATTACTTTTTGCCATGTCATCACCAACAAAATATTTTTCTTTTATTATACTTGACAATTCATTGAACATCTTGGGGTCAAAGTTCAAGACTTTATTTAGTTTTTAGCTGACTAGATGCAGTCATCTCAGCTACTTCAAAGGTTAGACAGGCTGATGTCAGTTAATTGCAGACCTTTTGTAGCATTATTGTCAGGTTATTGATGCAATGTTTGCATAGCTTTCATGTGAATTCTTCTGCAAAGAAAAAGGCAGTTATGCTATACTGAGCAACACTCAGATAATTTACAAAGATGGTTGCTGCATGAAAAGTTGATTATTAGCTGATTAGTTTACAGATCTCTATTAGGCCTAAATTCTGCTTGATTCCTGACATAATAAGTTAAAGCTTATTGTGTGCAAGAATATGAATAATTAATAATGAATTGTACATGTCGCTGAGGAAATTGAGGGTTTTAGAATAAATGCAGCAAATGTGCAATTGTGGGAAGTCAATAGCCAACCAGCCAGCCGTCGCCGCAGAACACCTACTAATGAAAGGCAACGTGGCTGTCGCAGCTAAAGCCGCAGTGCAACAGGTGCAATGAAGTGGACAAAACAAATTCCAGGGCACCATAACGACTGTCTCCACATACATGCATACAGATCCAAGACAGACAAAATCATCTGTCTGACGGTCAAAGGAAGACTGAGGCTTAGACAATAATACACAGGTTTTACTGGGACAAAGGAGTGCCTTGTCATTTAACCAACAGTGAACTATGTGAACCAGTTTTATTTAATTCTAACTTAGTGGAGCAATAACGTTTCTCATTTCATACCAACACCAGGGTTTCCAGGATTATGTTTTTGTGTGTTTGAAAGGTTTCCTCCCTCTGCAATAATGTTTTCTTAATAGCTGCTCCCTATCTTGGTGAAAGTTTTGAAAAAACAAACACAGTCAGATAAAAATCTAAAGGAATTTCCAGGAAAAAAACAAACTGTAATGACTTTATTCACGTGGATCCAGAAAGACTCCCGAAAGGGCCTTGTCTTTTGTAGATGCAAACATCAGGATGACACAGCAACAAGCAGGACTGTTAGGAATTAACCGTAAAGGTCAAATCGTGGCTGCTGGCAGCTTCTTCTCGAGCTTTGCAGCAACTGCTTGTTCTGCTTTCTGCATTCCTGCTTCTCACAGATCGATCTGATCCTTATCTGCACAAAGGTGGTGAGGCATTCCTACCATCACAAAAGATGGGGAAAAAACATAGAGAAAAAAAAAAAAAAAACACTGACATTCCAGAGATATTCCTCCCAAGTGCATTGCATCCCTGTGGAAAAATAAATTTTATTGCCTGTGCTTGGCCTTGTTTGGAAAAGTACACAAGTTCTCCATCACGTAGGGTTTAATGGTCTTAGCTTAGCATACTTGGGAGATGTTTCCAACCACTTCCAGGTGAGAAGCTCCCAGATGTAACTGAAAGCAGCCAGGCACGTAGGTGATAAGACTGCTGCATGACCTCAAGAAACCAGACAGCCAAACAAGAATGACATGTTCCTTCATGCCCAATACTGCAGCGCATGAGCATCTAATTTAGACATGAAAAAGTAAACAGGCAGCAGAGGGGGGTAGGTAAAGTCAGGACTTATGAGCAAAACAACATAGCCCACAAAGTGTAAAACATGACATGATTAATGATCTATGTCATTAAAAACACGGCTAAATCATGGGACTCAAAATTTCTGTGCACAAATAAGAAAAAAATCACTTTGTTTGAAAAAGTATTTCTTTAGAGTTCTCCATTCCAGTCATCATTTAAGCAGTTTTAGTGCAAACAGTAAAAAGAACATTAAAAATCATCGTCAGAAAGAACTAAATATGTGTGTGATGAGATCTATGGACATGATATTTTAGGGTATTATAACAACAACAAAAACAAATGTTGACTAATGCTGGGTGCACTTTGAATGCATCATTTAATTAAAATGTAATTATGTTCTTTTGACCAAATGTGATTTAGTTTTCCGCATGCTCGGGCTTTTAGTTGCAATTTTGCCTTCTGTGGTCACTGTAGGTTTAATCTGGTTTCAGTCGGCTTCATTTTAGAGCACAAAAATTAACATCAGTTTCCTCAACTAAAGTATAAAATCACGATAAAGTTTCAGCGCATCTTACACTTTGAGAGAAAATAATTTCTTTGCACTTAAATCAGGAACGCAAGTTGTGTTTTGCACTACACAGAAACAGATTTACTTTATTTTCTGCACAACTACAATTGTGCAAGAAAAAACAAAACACGTTGCACATGTATTAATACGACTTGAACTTTAACAGATTTCTGCAACTTCACCAAAGTTGCAGTTGACCTCTTGGCTGCTTTTCCGTCCTTGCTCTCCATGCTCTGCTTGCAAATTTAGATGGATGGCCACATCCAGGGAGGTTTGCAGTTGCGTTACTCTGTTTCCATTTTCAGATGATGTACTGTACTGCTCTGTTAGGCATTTAAGGCATCTCATTTTGTTTTATTGCATTATTATAGCTCTGATTCACACTTCTCCATAACTTTGTCTATGACCCAGCTGAAGTGTTCATTGATCTTTCTGATGCTGTTTGTTCAATAATGACCTCTGAGGTCTTCAGACAACACCTTGATTTATACTGAGAATAAGCTACAAATGTGGACTGTTTAAGAATCAGGTAACTTTTGAAGGCAACTAGTTACACTGGATATGATTAAGAGTATTAGGGTTAAAGCACAAAACAAGTCACACTTTTATTGGTAAAGAAAGATAGCAAAGACTGCATATTTCTTTCATCCCTTCCTCCAGCAATGCATGTGTTGGTCTATCACAAACAAATCCTAATAAAACACATCATTGTGGAAAGACGTGAAATAGTTGAGGCTGTATTAATATCTTTGCAAGACAGTATCAATCTGTCTGGATTAAATCTACCTGCTATATGTGCGTTTTGTTTTTATAAACTAATGAAACTCAATCATTTTAGTCATAGCTCAAATCATTATTGGTTCTATTCTGTTTTTGTCCAGAACAAACAGTTGAAGAAAAAACTATTTACCTAATAAAGTTAGCAAGGTCTTAAGTCCAGTCATTTCCATGATTAGATCCCTGTTTTTTTTTTCTTTTATACTGTCGCTAGATTGCATGTATAAAAAAAAAAAAAAAACTTATTTGAGTTGCACTATAATTTGAACTGCCTCCATAGTAATTACTGAAAGTCTGTGATCACCACAAGAGCCTTTCACTTCCCCTAACATCTGATGGGTGACACAGCACATCTGATGGACAGCCTTCATTTCCAGGAGGATGTGATCTCACCGCTGCGCACAACAACAAACCACTTGTGAGCATCGACCGGCGCCAGTGTGCAGTGTGTGGAAGCAAGCGCCATTAAGCCGTCACACATACAGCAAAGCCTCTCGATGTCTCTGTGTGGCTCGAGGCTGCTGCCAGCTTCCTGCGTGTGTCACTACAACAACACACACTCGAGCTCCTGTTCAAGCTCAGCCCAGACGGTTTTACAAACAGCTGCACACATGTGAGGGCAAATTGAAGCAGCAATCAAAAGAACATCAAGAAGCTGAGGAACGCTCCTTGTTTTGTGGTTTGTTTTGCTTCTAATCAGCTAAAACAAAAGCGCGCTTTTGTTTGAGACTATATTTTTCTAACAATTGAGTTTTTTTGGCAGAAAGGCGGCACATTAGATTTAGCCAACTTTGCTTTTTTAAAGTTTTTTATTTTTATTTTTTTTATGACACTAGTGACCTTTACACAACAGTAGATGGACAAAAAGAAGTGCAGAGAGAGAAGTGGACGACGTGCAGCAAGTTTTCCAGAGCCAGAAATCAAGCTGAGGACTGTAGCCTCTGTATATGGTGCGCCTGCTCTACCTCTGAACCATGTGGCGTCCCCGATTTAGCTGATCTTTCAACAGCTAGCCACAAACCCGGGGCTTGAGCAACATACGAAGCTGGTGCTCCTTGGCCGGTTGTCTACGGCACTTCTGTGGTTATGCACTGAGTGTCAGCCTTTCATCCTCCCCTTTGCCCTACCTGACTCGGCACTCCGGGTTTCCTCTGCTGAGTGGTGAGTTAGCAGGGAAGAAGCCTGATGTAAGCGCTATTTGATACACTGAGGTTTCCCTCTCCGTTGAAAGTTAATGGGAATTCCTTTGCTTGCAAGATACGTAGCTGCGCGGAACAAGAACGAAAACAAAAGGACGACAATGCCGTGTCCAAGAACAATTGGTTGATTGTGGCGAGTTGAAGGTAATGATAGAGAAACCAGAGACTGATGTAAACAAAGATTATATCAGCCTCCAGCGCAAATATAAGCCCACATAACAGTGAGAGACGCCATCCATTTCAAACTGCAGCCGTCTCAAAGCGCCAGCGCTGACAGCAACAGTCCATCTTTGTTTAGCTCCAGCCGAGCAACAGTTCACCACTGAATGGGTCTCCGCCAGCTTGCTTATGTGGTTGCTTCAACTGATATGCTGCCATGTTTTACACTCCAGTAAAACCTAATTGGGTTCCAACTCAGAGAAACACATAAAGCAACTCACACGTATCGTCGCCCCAGGTGTAAAATCAAATTTGTTGCCTTCTCTAGAGCCGTGTGACCACAAAAACCCACCACACAGCCACTCAACCACACGCCTCTGCCTGCTGGCGAGAGGGACTCCTCACCAACTAACACTTTGCCTTATACTTTGCATTTATGGGACTATACCTCACATATCTCAACAAAGGAGAGGGAAAGAGACTCCCTCTATTCAGATGCTAAAGCGGGTGTCAAGTGTGTGAGTGTGCAAGCGAGCCAAAGAATGAATCTTTCAACCACTCCCGATTTCAGAGGATCAAAGAGTCTTGCTCAAACACAAGATCACACCCACGCCGTCTCTCTGTGCATCTCAACCTCGCCGAGACCCTGCTTTAGATGCAGAGGCTGCACATGAGCATACTGCTTTCTTGCAATATTGCAAAATCATCTGCTTGATTTTTTTTTTCTTTTCTTTTTTTTTTCCACCCCCTGAAGCGATGTACTTCAACACTCAAAACAAGAGGAATTTTAGACAGAAGCTGAACCACAGCCAAAAACATCACGCTGCAAGCAAGCAAAGAGTTTAAAGCACATGACATCACAGGGAGAAGGAGTGAGAAGCTTGCAACACATCTGGCAGCTACGCATAGTTGAGCTGCTGATGGCTGTCAAACAGATGGATGAACGGTTCACCTTTCTAACTCGGTTTATGGAGGCTCCGAAGTAGTTAGAAAGTAATTGTCAAATACCTACAGTGACAGGGAGAAGAAACCTTTCAACGTCTGTCATAACAGTCGGAAAAAAATAACTGAGTACAACTTTTCAGCTCCCATTTAGAGGGACAGTAATTAATGAAAGGACTTGACTTGATAATCAGAAAGTGTGGCCACCTCTAAATCATCAGGAGCAAACTGGATTATTATTAGAATCTGCATTACCAGGAACCCTCACACTCCGCTGGACCTCGACATTCTTTCAACTGGTGGTCGGCCCATGGAGGAAAAAAAAAAAAAAAAAAAAGAGGCAAAATGGGGCTGCAGGGTTATTGGTGGGAACTATATATTTCCTAAGCTATTACTGGAAATTAGACCTGGCTGATCTTGTAAAAAATCGTAGTCACGATTGTTTTTGGCTGATACAAAAATCGCGATTTTTGAAAAGGTATCAGAAGACAAGTTTGGGGAAACAATTTGTTTAGTGCAGTTGGAAAAAAAAAGGTGAATTGCCTTAAAACGTAAAATTCCTCCTGATGCTTTCCTACAAGAACTTTCAGTAAGACAATTATTTTTACCTTTTATGTGTACCTGTGAACAGACCAAAAACGCTGAATTGGAATACAGTGATTTGTTTCAAAGAAAAAAAAAGCTATTTTCTGTTTACTTCCTGCCCTCATTGTAAAGGGATCAGCCAGTGGCTTGTTTCTACAGTGTGGGAGTGGGGATGAGGTGGGGGGTCTAATCTCTATCTTCAGTGGTCATTGGGCAAGAATCACGGCACACTTTGGAAAGGTCACCAGTGCGTCACAGGGGCAGATATTTCAAAAACGATAATGTAAAACAGATGATTACTTTTTGACAGGTAGACTTTGTCGTTTTTTTTTTTTTTTTGGAGTCTTTCTTACACACATACCAGAAAAACCTAAGTCAAACCAAACAACAAATTTGAGTAATTATACTGTTCTAGTTTCAAAAACAATAATCTACCACTTATTGCATCTAAGAAGTCGTTTGATTTTGGGATTTTGGGTCACACTAATAATAATAATAATAATAATAATAATAATAATAGTGATAGTGATTCAATATACTGTGCAGCTGTAGATCAAAGCTGTTTAAGTACAAAAAGGAGTAAAAAAAAAAGTCAGCATACCTCAACGTTTATAGTTCTTGGTAGTTCATGGTGCATTCACTGACTGGAAAACATTTAGAGGGATTCAGCTAAAAATCAGGCAATTTCTTGTTGCATCACAACTGCAAATTTCAATGTAATGGAGAAGGGAGAAATCTATGTAGGAGACAAGGAAACTAAAAAGTCATACAGAAAATGAGTATGTCAAAGTTGTTCCTGCCAGTGGTTGTTTGAAGTATTGAATTATAATGTGTGCAATGTTGATAGTCGTTAAAATACTTTTGCAACTAAAGAAAACACTGAAAACTGGGGGGGGAATCACATTTTCCTGTCTCATAGGTGGCGAGTGGTCTGAAGTGCAAACACGATTTTAAAGAACAATCCCTTTTAATAAAGTAGAAACCACTTTTAAATCATTAAATGACATATTAAGCAATAACTGTTTTTTTTTTATATTGGGTATCTGGAAGTCAGTGCTTGTCAACTAAGGTAGCAGTTGATCTGCTAAGCATACCTCTGCAGATGTTCTGCTCATCAGCAGTGAAGCCAGTCGAACAGCGAATGGTTTGGCTGGCTTGAGAGACTCTGTGGCCCCCCGTATGCCGAGTGTGATGTCCCTGGTTCGGTGGGACAACAGGAACCTGTTGGACCTGCTCGGGCGGCGGAGGCGGGTCCACCTCGTTTGTAACGTAGATGATGGCGCTCTTGGGAAGGCAGAGGTACCCGCCGAAGTGGTTGACACACTGCATCCCTCCTTTGCACGCATCCTCCAGAAGTTCACACTCATCGATGTCTGACAGGAAAAAAAAATAAAAATAAAAAATAGGTAAAACAACCTGTATGAAAAGCTGAACAAGTGAGACAACGCTGTCATTTCTTACCTCTGCACTGCTCCCTCACTCTGTCATAGGTGTAGCCTTCTGTGCACTGTGCAGACATAAATCAGGACTCAGGTTTACATTGAACAGCCTCATCTCTGCTCACTGATAAAACATTTAAAAAAAAAGAGAAAACGCCAGGCTGCGCTACACACAGACTGGCCACATCACTCACTGAGACTGTAACGGGCTCCTCGGTCTCCTGAGACAGAACCTGCGTGAAAACCGCACACAGACACACGCAGACCCCCAACATTTCGACCCAGTTTGTGAGAAGAGAGGACCTGTAACAAAAGACACGGAGAGCAGGGGAACGAGTGAATCATTTTTCTGCTCGACAAGTCTACAAGTTTTAATACCGGTTATTACATCACTTGATGGCATTGCCTAACGAGTCCCAACATCTCCCGCTGCTGGCTCGGTGTTTATGTTGGCACAGGTCCAGCTGAAATGTGCGACTTAAGCTCAGTCAAGTGTTTTTTCTGCTGTTTTTCTCCAAAAGGGGATTAGGGTGTACACGCGTAAAGTGCGTGCGTAATACTCGTCTTCATGTGCCAATAAGTGCCAAGATCATGAGCAACCTGTGGAGCTCATGGTAGGTTGTGAATAATAATAATAATAAAAAAAGTATCCTTCAATAATTAGGCGACTCACTTATAACCTCAGGTAATTTATTTTTATTGAACGCTTGAAAAAAAAAAAAATTAAAAAAAAAACTTTCGAGTCATTTCAAACACAATTTCTCTAATTTCGCGTTTTCAGCAACTGTCACAGTGTTGAATTAATCTGTAATAAACGAGAAATCTGTATGCATCGCGCTTTGACAACCTACCTGAGTTTACCTGCGGTTCTTCAACTCTCCAAGCGGTGCTGCAGAAACCGTCTTCGGGTTACGTAGCCGCGAACCTGGACGTGTGGCGTGCCCGGCAGTCTGCCCGCTACTGCGTAAACTGAGCAGGGGATGTTAGATGTTTGACGGAGAACAAGGTTGTGATGAACATGCTGTTTGAGTACAGTGAGGCGTACTGGAGAGGGAGGAGAAGGGGGGCGGTGTACCGAGCAGGTTCAGCTCCGAGGTTGTTCCTCTCAGCGGCTGTGGTTGAGAAAAGCATGGCTCCCTCTATGGACTAACGGATAGTAAAGGAGAAAATATTTGTAAATTCCTATTTTGTTGAAAAATAAAAAATAAAAAAAAAACACAGAGGATTGCCTCAATAAATTAGAATGAAAAGATTTTTTTTTTGTGCTTTATCTGGAAGAGCGAAAAGTATACATGTGTTTATTACACACAGTGACATTCTCCAAGCATTTATTTTTCTTTTTGAATTTTTTTTTGATGATTATGACTCACCTCATGAAAAGCAAAAGCGATGTGTTTCAGATTTTTTTTTTAAATGTTCAATACGAACGATAACAAAAGGGTTTTTAAAATAGAAATGTCGCAGTTAAGGACACCCACCACAAGGAGGGTAAGTTAGGAAAAGATAGTTGTGAAAGAAGAGTGTACCCAAGCAGACTCATGGAAAGTTGAGTAGAAGGAAAAAAAGGAAAATTGAAAAAAGGGTGCAGAAAAAAAACAGGGATAACCTTCGATATTGAGGGAATTGCAATGAGTGCGGGTGATCTGTGTGCCACCACACACAGATGAATCCAGAACATGGGCTACAACTTTCACATTATTTATGTTAAGCTGCTTTGCTTGAAGCAACCTTAAATGTATAACACACAAGCTAAGGAATAAAATAGGGGGAAAAAAATACAAATAAAAAATCTGGTCCAAACTCCTCTTTTTAGATTAAAATTGTTTTTCAAAAATCAAGGCCCCAGAGTCTGGAGGAAGAACAGTGAAGCTTCTACCTAAGTCAAGTTTTCATAGTCAGTTATGACTTGGAAGCCATGTTCTTCACTGATGTTGGTTTGCTGTGTTTTATCAAGTCCAAATTCAGCAATGGCCCACGTACTAGAACATTTTAAACCATTTCACGCTTTCTTCTGATGACCAACTTTGTGGAGATGCAGATTTGAATTTCCAAAAGCATTTGGCACATACCCACATAACCACAACTACTCAAACCAGGTTGAAATGCCACTGGTGTTGCTGTGATTGATTGGTCTGATTGTCAAAAGGACGAGTGATGCAAATATGCAGATGCTCCGAAGAAACCAGGACTTCCTTTAGTCTTCAAAATGGCCACAGGCTGAACGCCCCCACACCACTGATAAAGTAATTGATGCAAAAAGAGGTCCAAACAAAGTACCTGTGTTTTGATATTTATATTTAAAATATATATATTTTGTTGGTGTTAGTATTCTAATTTTGAATAGTTGTTTGTTATAAAAATTAACTTGCAGAAATGCTTGAAATACACCACTAAATCTAGAATAAATTTAGCTTCTGATTTTTACTCAAAATAGGAGAGAACAGTTTATTCAACTAAAACAAGTTGCTTTAATGGTAAGACATAATTGAATTAAGTTCATTCAAGGAAATCTATTAAGTTTATGCAACTTGAAAACTTAATACATTACCCTGGATAGTCTTACATGAATTACTTGTTACAAACTGAAGCAATTTCTTTAAGTTGGATTAACTAATTTTCTTTTTTAAGTGTTGAATAAATTAGGTTTTTGATTTCTATCTAGTATTTTGGTGACTTTTTACATAATTAAAGTTGAACATGTTGCACCTCGTATAAAACTCTTCAATCAGGCCATTAAGATCCTGCTCTCTTAGTTTTGTGTAAGTCGTTTGTCACCCTGTGAACTTGGTAGTGAAGCCTTTATAAATCCTGCGCTATCGGCTATGTGTGAGCAGCAGGTGGTATAATCAAATCTTGTGTCGAAGATCTCTGTCAGCAACCATTACATTAACCTCCAAACCATTTCATGGTGTTTACAAGATGCCTGCGCTTAAGGAACATCTGTTGGAGTTGGCATGGCTCCTTCGGACTTCTCTCAGGGACGAAGAGACAGCGAGTGATTGCGCGTTTCCGCACGCCAGCAGCTTGCTGATATAAGTAGATTGAACGACACTTGGCACTTCCTCCGTGGATGCTGACCTTCTGCCTTCTCAGAGGGTGTGCACAAGAAGATGGCAGGTAGATTCTGCATGAAGCCATACCCCTTGATGCGAGAGTTTTAATTATGCAATTATGCACTGACATGTTTCTAAATAGCATTCAGGATATTTAGAAACATGTCAGTGCAAGGAAATGCGGAAATAGACTAAAACAAAAACTACAATGAAAGACCTTTTACTTTTTGATGAACATTTATTTAAGTTGGCAAGTGATTAAACACGCTACAACAAAGGGACAAACCACAGAATGAATCAAATGCATATCAAGGCAAAAATGATAGGAGATGAGAGAACCTTCCTCCTTCTCATATTCATCATAAGAACTATTTTAGACAGAAATGAGCCCTGACATGGGTGTTTTTGCATACTTGAGCGTGAGAAAGTGTCCTCATGCAACTTACAGTTATTCTCTAATTATTAAAAGCCAATCTAAGTGTATAGTGAGTCTGAGGTGTGGCCTAAAGGCATCCAGGTGTCTAATCCGAACAAGAGAGGAACATGATTCCTCAGATAGCAATGAGATATATTTATATTCGGGTTAGTGTGTCTCAAAAGTTATGACATTTCCGCATTAAAACAATAAATTTAATGCACTTTACTGAAATTCTATGTGACAAACTAACAAACAGTAGTGGATGAACGCAAAGTAGAAGAAAACAGATGGGCAATTTAAGAAGTTTGTCAATCAAAAATGGGAATAGTTAAGCACAACCGCAAACCTGTTGAGACATCACTATCCACCTGAAAGGCGAGACGAGGTTTAATCAGAAAAGCTGGTGGGAAGCAGATGGCAGCTTGGAAGAGACACGATAATTTCTTCCAAATTCGCCCAGGTTGGAGATTCTGACGGCGAAATATATATTAGCTGTTTACTCCACAGGTCTCGCAATTATGTAAAAGTGAAAATAAAGAAAGCCGTTAGTAAAATAAAGCCAACAACACGTCTGATTTAAAGCTACAAAAATGAAAGAAAATAGTTCATGGAGACGCAGCAAACACGAAAGAGGATGTTCAATGAATTTAGCATCCCCACTGTAAAACATGGTGCTGGCAGCATCATGTTGTGTGAGGGTGACCTCTCAGGTCACACAACATGATGCTGGGACCTGACAGGTGGTGAGAGATGGAGAGAAATTGGGTAGAATTAAGTAAAGGGCAATCCTGGATAAAACCACCAAAAGACTTGAGACTAGGGCAGAGGTTGACCTTTCAGCAGGACTGTGACCCTGAACTTAGAGCCAGAGCTGCAACATAGTGTTTTAGGACACAACATGTCCATTCATTACTTAGAATGGCCAAGTCAAAGTTCAGACTTGAATCCATGTGAGTATCTATATCAAGATTTGATCTTTAGAGATGCCCTCCATTCAATCTGACTGAGCATGAGATTTTTCTTTTTTCTTTTTTTTTTTTTTTTGGAAAAAGGAAAATAGGCTAAATGTTCAGTCTCCAGAAATGTGAAGCAGGTTGAGATGGAGCATAATGTAATGCTTGACATTCAAATGCATGGCACAGTTTCAGATTTCTGTTGTTAAACAACCTGCTTGGTTCCAGTTCACAATAATTCACTTCTGTGTGTTGGTCTCTCAAATAAAACTGCAAGAAGACACAAAGGAAGTTGTGGCTGTAGGCTGAGAAAATGTGAAATGGTTCAAGAAGCACTACAACTTCTGCAAGGAGGCCACATGTTCCTATTATTGTTAAAATATCAAAGTCTAAGGTTTGGATCCAACATGCAGTGAAGTACCATGTGAACAGAAATTATTACAGTGTGGCCTGAAGGCACAATGTTTAGACTTGAGGAGGGGAAATATTATACACCAGAGAACACAAACACAAACTTAAATATATCATTCCTATAAGTCGGAAAATGTTCATAGCCATTCCAGCCAGACATCAGAGTTCAGAGGTTTGACTAATGTGTGCATGCACAAATATTTATTTTCAAGCGTGAAACACAAAGAGTATCATTGAACAAAGTTTGTTACTGTCTGTAGAAAACCAGTGAGTAAGTTTGATCAAAAACAGCTGGAGTCATGTGACGTTTCTTTCGATGCTGAAGGCCATGCATCAGGTACTGTTGGCAGTGAAGTATCAGCCAATCAGTTCCTGATGCAGTACCATCCACATCAGAAAGCTCCTCCTTTGTGACAACGTCATAAAACTGAAATATTAAGAACAGAAATTAACACATTTGGTTCCATCTGGTACTTTCTAACTTGCACTTACGACAATCAAGGCATCATTATTCTTTTGATGGTGCGATAATACAATAGGCTGCTCCTGTACAGTACACATCATCATAAGGCAACATGGCAGCAGAAGCATCTGGATGCTGAATTCATGCAAATTCAAAATGGGGCCTGCATTATGAGAGACCTGCAAGAGACGAGGCTGCACTTCAACAGAGTGTCGAAAAGACTTTTTTTTTTTTCCCAAAAAAGAGGAGAAGCGGAGAGGTGTCTGTGTGTATGTGTGTGTGTGTGTGTGTGTGGGGGGGGGCGGGTTAAGAAGAGGAAGAGCAGACACACAGGGTGTCTATGACACACGCTTGTGTAATTGCAGTGACATCTTCATTGAGAGTCCTCCGTCTCCTTTCCTGTGCGCTCCAAAGGGCGTCGTCGATGCCGGTCGATGCGGGGGAGCAGCCGAGGCGCTGCGTTTAGCATAATCCCAGAGGCCATTGTGAGAGCAGCTAGTGAACGACTCACAGTTGCCAGCTGAGATTTCACCAAAACACAGCAGAACACGGTGGAGAACGAGATGAGACAGTGGGGAGGGGAATTTGGAGTGGGTGTGGGGGGAGCGGAGAGGCTGTGGTGATAAAGTAAAAAACAACAACAAAAAAAAAACTAATAAAAAAAATACTTGCATAATGGTAATGATTAGAAAGAATCTGAGGAGTAATATGTTGTGCTCGTGTATAGCATCAAAGAATGCAAAACACATTTTCCTGCAGGTGGACTGCACCTGTTGGCCCTCGTTCTGCACCGTAGCTCAATGTTATTCCCTTTGTTCTTCTTTTGACCAGTCATCAAATGTTTTGACTTTTGAGAATCAGACATAAAGATGTTTAAAAAGACTCCTTTATTAAGCTAGAAAACAAAACCCCCTTTTTGATCACAGAATCCCATATTTAGTCAGATTAGAAAAACAATGTGTTTTTCTAATCTTATAAATGAACTATAAGATTAAAAAATAAAAATAATTAAAAACAAAACCTCTGGAAAACCGAGTGCAAGGCAAACTGCAGAATCTCTCCAGGTGATTGTGAGAACAAAATGCATCATCACAGTTGCCTGCAGAGATTACCCAGTTAGCCTTTAGCTTCCTTGCTCGGGCCCTGTCTGTCGTATAAAAGCCGTTTTGCACTTGGGGGCGTCATACATTCAGTGAGTCAATCGACAGCAGATGTCTTACAACAATCAACATAAAGACAACCCTGACCCTGCTCCCCACCATTCCCTGAAAGGTCTTACGTTACCATGGAGATTAGGCCACGGCACGTGCCTCGCATTGTCGGACCTTGTCCTCCAGGGTCAACCTCGCACGCCCAGTCAGAGGTCAGATGTCACCCAGGCATCCCGCGCAGGTCACCCACTGACCAGCTTTCAGCCTCTGACCTTACCGAACACTGGAATAAATTGAGAGATTAAGAAGGAGACCAAATGGTTATTGTTATACTTATTAATTAGTCAACAATTAAGGAGCACATTTAAATAGTTACTGTGTTTCAGCCTCGCTGTGTTTAGATTTTGCAGTGAAGTTGTGTGTTGAAAAATTATTCCGCACGTTACTGTATGTCTCCCTCTTGTGGTGAAGTTTAAGCTTTCACGATTAACCATTTCAACTGAACGTCATGAAGTTTAAGGGACATAAAATTAAAAGTATAATACATAACCATATCAATACAGGAACAACAATAAAAAAAAACTAATTAGTTGAAGATGAATTGATTTACTAACTTTCTGACCATTTCTAGAACTCATTTATTCTACTAGTTGTTTTATAGCTGGAAGACAAATAATACAACTCTGGCTTAAGTTTGTGTATAATTGCCCAAAAACCAATCACCTTTTTTTTTTTTTTTTTTTTTTTCATTTTTTTACCACCTTTTTTTTTTTTTTTTTAGGAAGTCCCTGCCTAAAAGGTGCATCCTCTGCCACTGAGCTGGAAGAATGTCGGGATATTCAGGTCATCGAGTTGCAAAAGTGTTGCTCGGGCATTGACAAAAGAAAAATCTTAAGTTTATTAAACGGAACAGGCTGACAGTCCACACTTTGTTAGGCAGTGAATGAGCAGAGTGGTTTTGACAGGCCTAACCTCTTAAGCTTCGGGTCCCACTGAGCCCGGCACAGCTAGAGCTAAATACCATCTGTCCCAACATCATGAGGGCCCCCCCGGTCCCGACACACACTCCCCAACCTGTCCCCCAACAGTTTAGGATAAACGTCTTAGAATTGCTAACTAATAAAAAATAAATAAATTGATAAGTATCGTTGTGTTTTATTTAATCTTCAAATGGCTTAAGGTTGAAAAGCTGTGAAAAAGGCGGAACAGTGTTTTTTCTTCCATGTTATTTGTGTTTGTTTTATTTTCTTTTTACAGACAAATACAGCAAATATTGTCAGCAAAACATCTGTGTTTATAGAAAGTAGCTAAAATTGCAATTGAATTTATAATTTGGAATTGCTGTTACCAACTTTTTTGCTGTAAGATGCTTCCTCTTCCTCTCTCTCTCTCTCTCTCTATGCACCTGCAGCTCTGCTCAAAGGCGTTCACTGGCTCTGCTGTGGGGTTCAGTCTGAATAAAAGGAGCTCAACAGCCTGAGTATTCAGAAAGGAGACGGTCCAGGAAAAAAAAAAAAAAAACTGATCTGAATGGATAGTGATATCCCAGGAATGGAGGCTCCTCCTGTTTTCTGCCACGATCACTACAAGTAAGACTATACAAAGCAATTTCTGCCTTTTAAATGTGGATCCAAATCTCTGCATCTGTCAATTCTGAGTTAGTGTTTTAAGATTTACTGGTTACCACAAAGAAGACTGACCAATAAACTACAAGTAAATAAGTAACTAACTATATACATGGTATTTTTTTCACCGACTGGACGTCATTTACAGTAAAGAAGAGCAAACGCCCCTCATGGCCTGTCGCCCTGTACCGTTTGCTTCAGCACTTCATTAGAGTCCTGGACATTCTCTGTACAAGCAATTGTCCTCTGCTAATGAAAAAAAAGAAAAAAAAAAAAAAAAAAAACAGATGACGCATTGTATCAGTTGGAAGTAAATTTATCAAAGGAGGCTGATACAATAGACAGAACAACTCAAATTATGAAACATGTCTGTAAGGAGGCCTCCTGCCGAGCCATATTGTACTGCTTGTTGATGGTCCAGTGACATGTGGTGACATCCAGACAGAAAATAACAGAGAAAATGTTGCTGTACGTTCAACAGTGTGAGGTTGAAAAGGTGGGTCAGGCCGTAGGAGCTGTGTGAGAGTATGTGCATGGCTTTAACATATAAGAACGCATGCTGGGAAACACACACAAGGAGCAGACCTCTGAGAGCTGCTCTGTGGCTAAAAACAATTGGGATCTGCGTGAACCGATGTGACATGTGTATTAGCCCCTGCCTTTCCGTTGGGAACCCTTCTGTAGAGACAGAAGAAAGAAAGAAAAAACACGCAGGGGAAGAGGAGGGAAAGATGATGACGAGATGGAGGAAAAACAAAAACCTGGGGTATAGAAACTTAATCTGCAGCAGTCTGAACTGAATCTGAAGGGAGTTAATATCAAAATAAACAAAATTGTGGTGAGATAAAAAAAAATAATAATAAAAATATGAGTATTCCAGAAGTGGAGAATGCATAAATTTCCTGGTATTTCTCCATCAGAAATACCAACTTCAGAATGTTAAGTAATTTCCACAGAAGATCTGGGTACTAATCGGAGAATCTCTTTTGTCAGGCATAATAAGTCGAGATGCACTGCGCAAGCTTTATACAGGCCTATGCTAAGGTTCTTTCTAAGAAAAAAATATGCTGCAAGTTCCTTGACAAGAGTATGAGTTTTGAAGCCAAAAAACAAAACAAAAAAAAACTAAGGAATAACAAGCTTATAAAATTAATGCATCAAAGCAGGTGCACCTATCCTTTATTTCATTTGTATAAAGTAAGAGCATACAGCTTTGGTGTGCTTACCAACAAAAAAATTATGATTTTTATAAATGTTTTGACCGGGGTACACAATATAATTTTTTCAGTTTATGATGATCACAAATCAGAGTTGATCAAGGAAGAAAATGGCTGATTTTGATCCTTCCTCTATAGGTTGGGACATCCAAAATGAGTTAATCATTTTTATTTACGTTCTCTAAACGCTGCTTTATTGGTGCAGCATTGAAAAAAAACAAACAAAAAAAAAACCTTATTGACTGGTCTGTAAGTTCTGCAGTGTACAGTGCAGCCACCTTTTCTTGCCAGTCACAGGATATGAGTCTGGCTGCCATTTAGCCCCTGCACTGCAGTCTCACATGGAACGACCCAAAGAGAAAAAAACAAAAACAAAACAGCCTACTCACTGTCCACACCACATTTACATCTCATCTCAGTTATTGGATGCATAATTCCTCAATACATCTCTTCAATCTTATATTACCCCCTTGTATCCTTCAACGTACACACACAGACACACACACACACACACACACACACAAACACACACACACAAAATTGATGACAATTATATGTTTATATGTCCCAGAGTATCAACCGCCGGAGCAATTTTCTGCCATTTAAATGTGAATTTATGTGTCACGTAAATGAGCGGGGAGTATATTTAGGACCGTCTGAGGAGTGTCTCTGTCCCACTCAGCCTCTGTTTGTCACCTTTTCTTGCAAGACAGGAGCTGAACGGCCCTCAGTCTCCAGAGCCGGTCCCAGGCTGTTTGGGGCCCTGAGCAAAGTCTGATTATGTGGTTTTCCAACTAGCATCAATCGCAAAGCTACATTTTACATCACTTTTGTGTTTCACAGTTTACACATCGGACGTTTAACATAACCTATGGTACAACTCATGATGCTTTTATAATAAAAGACAATCATTTACTGACCTGTCACCTACCACATAAGTGTTGTTCTTTGTGGAAAGCAAGTTGATTTTCATGATAGTTTTATTTTCTTTTGCTGGTTATCTGTACTTTTTAGAAAGGTGAGGTACAAAAGCACCTTCTTAAATGTCAATATATGAGCCATAATTTTAAGAATGTTAATTTAACACTTACTTTAGAGTTTCTGAAGTTATTTGGGTTCTTTTATGTTTGTTTTTCTAATAATTGTTCATTATCACACGAGTCAATGCATTTCTACATGGTTCATACCCACTGCTCAACCAGAAATGACTTAAGTTTGCTTAAGAGGTTGTTTAAGTTTTTATTGACTTAATTACTGCTTCCATTAATTTCTGCTGGGCTATTTTTATTTTTTTGTTGTAATTTAGTTGTTTATTATTTTTATCTTGCGTGTGAAACAACTGCAATGGCTCCACCCCTGCAGCTTTTATTTTGTTTTCTGAGGTGTTGAGAGTTAATATGTTCATCAACAAAAATATTTAAAGTCTGACTACATCAATTTTTATTTAATATGGCAAATATCAAGTATCACAAGTTTGATTTTGCACTAATACAGGTAGAGGCCTCATTCTACTTGATTTAGTGCAAGTAGAATGAGTAAGTAAGATTAACATTTGTAAATCGTACTTGTGTAGGATGTTTTTTGTTTGTTTGTTTGTTTGTTTTGCTTTTACTTTTGATAATTTCTAGAAATCTTTATGACCCCCTATGGATAGGCCCTAAGCTACTTAGGTTGCTCATTCTTTTGGCCGCCTCTGTCAATCTCCCTTTTTTCTTTAATACACTTTACAACAGCTGAAACATAAATGATAACTTTGTTGTTGTTTTTTTGTCCAGTGTTTCCTAAGGAATTTGCATATTCGGATCTGCGATAGTACTTTTCTATACTTAATATTAAGATTTCAGTGATAAATTTCCTTAATGTTGTGAGGCGATAAAGTCTGAGTAATACTGAGCTATTCACAAAAAAAATTAAAAATAAAGTAAAATAATTGCTAAATTCATTGCAATGTTTTCTTTTTATCTGTTTCTCAAAAAAAAAAAATATGGGCAGAAAAAAAGTTTACAAGTGGAGCTGAACAGGTCATCTGATGTGACCCACAGTTTGCAATATAAAGTAAAATGGATTCACTAATATTATTGCTTGATTAACAACAATGGATTGACATATGTTTTAATAGAACACGTTAAACAACTTTGATCCAGAAAGAACAGTGATGCAGAAACACTTTTGAGATGAAATTTCTCTACAAAAACTTTGACCTCGTTCAGCCGATCAAACCCTGACACTTATCAGAATCTCGCCATTGTGTGCTGGCTGTGTCACCATATCAAGTTTATAAGCTAGTATGTTTATGAAGAGTGTGAAGGAGGATTTTTTTCTATTTCCTCTTCTGCCCGATTTCATGTCAAAGTATGAAATCGTTGACATAACACTCCAATTAGGTTCATGTTTCACAGGCAGTTATTGGCTGCTTCATTGTCCACATCACAACAAGCAGTGACCTTTACAAAGAGCATTTCTAACCAGGCCTCTGCATTAGTTCAATGAAAGCCTATCAGAAGACAAGCTTCATTTATTCATTTGAAACAAAAACTATATTTAAGCCAACACTTTTTCTGCTCTGTACAGATGGGAATGTGTTTTAAATATAGCAGACTCACGATATTAAAAAATGAATGGAAAGCTTCACAGCATGCTTTCTCCGACACACATGCATCGGCAGCCGTTATTTTTCACGAGATAAGGGTAACGTGAACCTTTCAGCTGGTCAAACTATATTCGATAAACAAGACCTTGACCAAATGACTGATTGCTTAATCTTAACACGACAAGCAGCCCACCAGCTGCTTATCATCTGTGCTCGTCCAAACTGTTCACCACTACTGCGAAAAGCATTCGTTTCAGCCCAAAATTATTTTAAAAATAGATCTAAAATTATTTTTATTCAACCAAGACGTTTGTTTTTGGGAGGGAATCAGAAGACTTTTCTCAAAAAAATAATAAAAATAAATAAATAAATAAATAAAAACAGCATTACTTTGGATA
>NW_015112669.1:372404-390681 GCF_001443285.1 Poecilia latipinna | reverse complement strand
ATATATATATATATATATATATATATATATATATATATATATATATATATATATATATATATATATATATATATATATATATACTATATAATAGCTTGTTGAAACCTATTTAGGACCTTCTTAATAATCAGTGGGGGGGGAAAAATTAGGATTTCCATTACAGTAACCAAACCCCTCATAAATAGTAAAAACTTTATCATGTTTTCACTAGTTTTGACTATCTATCTTTGGTGATGAGCTCCAAGTCTTTGGGGATGGAAGATCTCATTGCCATCCCCCTCATCTTCAGCTCTGCTGCATAAACTCTGAGTGAGATTCAAGTCTGACTGGGAGACGGAAACATCAACGATATTTCCAGTCACTGGTTGGTAAAATTAAATTGTTACTTTTAATATACTTTAATCTGCCAGCGGCACAAATAATTTTAGGCTTAATACCCAAAATTCATATTTATGCTCATAAAAGAAAAGAAAAAAAACACAGCAGAAAACAGTACCACTCAACATGGAGTGGTAATTAAATCAACACAGCTTGTTTGGATTAATTAAAAATATTTATAATTTCTTGCATGATCAAAAGTCACAACACAAGTTTAAGGGATGAAACGTGTCTCCCCTAAACAAAGCAGGATGAGAATATTGATTAGAGAGTATGTGAACTAAATAGATTGGTACATTTAAGTGAACATGGTGTTAAGCTGGCAGTAAAACTTTGATAGGTTTACTCAGACAGTTTGCTTTCTACAATAAGAAGATATATTTCGTGGAAGGTCACCCTACAAATTTGAAATGATATATTTTATCAGTCTTTATCAATGAAAATTACTACAGCTACAAGCTACCAATATTAGGCACAAGAAATGTTTCAAAGCAGACACTTTGACATTTATTATGTATGCATATCAATATACAAAAGTCTGTTTGCATGATTTGTGGTCAAAGTTTTGCACAGAAATCCTCCCCAAATAAACACAGTGTTGCAGGCAAAGTGCTGCCTAAGCCCAGATCTGGGAGAAGACTTGAGGGACCAGCAAAAAAGAGCAAGGCAGCTTACATTAGTGATTGATGGTCTCTGTCTGTGCAATAGCTGACTGAGCAACATGTACACTTCTCCTATTCACACACTTAATGGCTCACCACGTTCTGTATAAGGTGCTTGTCCTCAACTGCATGAACCTAAATCCATGGAGTGCTGTGCGCATGTTGAGGACCGAACAGATCAGGGCTAGAGTAGGCTAATTTGAACGAGGGACGTACCATGCAGTCGTGGCATCTTGCTGTAGAGCGTGACCTGGAGTGCTTTGTTGAATCTCTCCCTTTGCATCCCCTTCTTTTTCAACCGTCCCCCTTATTCCATCACTGTTAAAAGATTGAATGAAGACAAAAAAGAAAAAAGGAAAAAAGACATTAAATGTACAGCAATACTTTGTTGACCACCAGCTTTGTTGACCTGCATAAACTATACTGTAGGAGCACTTTTCTGGCAATCCTTGATCCTGTCACGTCCCTCGTCCGGTGCCAAGACGTGTCTGGTCTGGCCCTCGGCCAGGCTGGGCTGGACTGGGCTGATCGCCACCAAGGCCCCAGCAGCCTAGCAGGCTGGACAAGCTTAATGCTGACACATCGCTAACATCAACCAGGGAGGAGACCACTGGAAGATGCTGAAACATCAGCACGCCACCATTTCAGAAATGCAGGGGAAGATTAGACTTTGGTCACAATAAGGCTACGTTTGAGAAATCGTCCCAATTGTGCTTAACTGTCTTTTTAGCAGAATCTGATTTAGATATGATAATAATAATAAAAAAGACTGCAAGAAAAAAATTGGGAAATGCACAAAAAAGGCCACACCCCTTTACATAAGCCTGCGCTTATTCAAATCAAGGAGCTATAAGTGCTTTAGTAAGACAGACGACCAGCCAAAATAATGATATCCTTCTCAATGTGAGAGATCAGGTTAGCTTATTTAAACATTATTTTACTTACAAAGAGACAAGAGAACAAAACCGATTATAACAAGTTGGATCAGTTCAAAAATATGGTTATTTTTGAACTCGGTAAACAATTACTTGGTTGCTAGAGTTATATGTGCGTCACAGGCAACAAAGACAAAACGTGCATACCCTGCATCACAACAAGGCTAAAAATGTGCATAGATTTACAGAAGTGCGTAAGAAACCGTCGTTGCATACAGACCTTTTAAAAACACCCAAGTTGTTTTCTGCAACTTCTGTTGGTGCTTACCAAACAATGCAAATGAGCAAACGAGATTGGCAGAATGAAGCACTTTATCAATATGCACAGATATAACCAGGAGTGCCACTGATCGATGATTCAAACCTTCTCCCTACAGCCTTGTTTGTGACCTCTGACTTCTCGCCTCTCGAGGGGGTTAAACTTATTACCCTTTGACTCGTGTGACCTCTAGTTTGAAAGGAGCTAGATGGAAGGATGACCACAGCTCGGGTCCTATTGGTCACTCTCTGACCACTCTGCGGCCGGGGGGGGGGGAGCTGACCATCCGAACCCTTGTGGGATGTGACCCTGGCCCCGCCACACGCTTTGTGGGTAATACCATTAATAGGTCAATACTAACCGCAAAAAATTAGATTTTGAAAACAAGTGAACAGAATGTTGATATCATGGGTTGTTTTTTTTCTAAAAGGTGTGCAAGCAGCGACACACTTTTTTTTTTTTAAACAAAAAGAAGGATAATCTTTTAAAACTCCTTTAAATTTTGCTATATCATCATCTGGATCTAAATGTGTGCAAGGTAAAAAGCTGCAAAAAATGAGCAAAATGTTTATTTTTCAAGCTATTGGCTACAAATAAATCCCCCAAAAATTGCTTGTAACCTGTTCAAAATTGAGCTTTTTATTTTCACTAATCAAGACCTGAAGATTCAACTTAATTCAGAAAGTAAGTGTTTTAAAGAGGATAGTCTCAGTCATAATTTGAAATGAAAGTTGTATTTCACTGCCTCTCCATCCTGAGCAGAAACGGTTGTCCTGGGTGTCTGCCAGTACACCACGTTACATACGAGACATGTGCTCTCCCCTTACACACGCACAGGATTATGTACCAGTTCAGATTTTTCTCCAAAAAAAAACAAAACAAAACATACAAATTAAACATAAAAATAGAAGATGCTGCTGTGCATATATTAAATGTTTTTATTTCATTTACAAATTTGAATTTAAAAAATATCTACCTATCTATTTGGAATCCATCATTTCTGTAGAATAAATTTAAAAAAAAAATCTTTCTACTAAGATGTGTTTCTTTATTGGATTTAAATTGATTGGGAGGTTTCAATCAAACATAATAGCAATGCATATAGATGGCATGCATAATGCGCTTTGTTTTCTCCACCCGTAAGAGTGCCAATAAAAATGAAACTCAAGGCTAAATAGTGCAACAAGCAGTCAAAGCCCTGACCTCTATAAAAATAATTTTAAAAAAAAGGTGTGTTAAAATGCAGCAGAAGGTAGTAAAATAAAAAATATATATATATATTACAGAGTTGTACCAACAGGAACCCACTCTGCTGAAGTTGTCAGACCTGCAGCTAACAGTAGAGCTTGTAAACAACTGTGTATGAACACACATTCAGGGTGCACATACACTACTGCACATGCAACCTCACGCAAGCGGGAAAAGCTTTACTATGAGAGGAGAAAAATCTACCATCAAAATAAAGAAGAGAAGAAACAAAAAGAAGCCAAATGTACAGCGTCCTCGTTCAGAATAAAATGTTTGTAGAAAGAAGCGGAAAGGAGCCAGTACCTTCTGGAGCATCCCTGCCTCAAGAGAAGGGTGGGACACCTGCAGAACCTCGCGTGGTCTATCCAGAGCTGCTCAGCGACTGCTGCCTCATGGAGCAGAGAGAGAGTGTGTGTGCCTGTGTGTGTGCATGTGTATGTGTGTGTGTGTGTGTGTGTGTGTGTGAGCCACAGGGAGGGGATGTGTGTGTGTGTGTGTGTGTGTGTGCGTCGCTGGCTGAGGGAGGGGATCCCTCCATCTCCCTCCTCCTCTTCCTCCTCCTCCTCGGGACTATGCCTCCTTAACTGGATGGACGGGTAGGTGGGGCCACTGCAATAAGCAAACACACACACACACACACACATTTCTCTACGCTTGTTATGTCCTCGCTTCCCTCACTCTTTCCCGCTTCCACACTTCCATCTCTCCGTCTCTTCTCCAGACTTCCTCTCTCCCTCGCAGACATGCTCTTGCCCCTCTTGCCTCGTGCTTCTCTCTCAGTCTGTCTGCCGGACTCTCCTACTCTCCCTCTACCTTTTCATCCCTCGACCCCCCTCTAGCCCCCGTCCTCGTTCACTGGGTTATCGTAGTAACATGCTCTCAGTAATCTGGTGGGGAGATGGGGACATGTGCTGTTTTTTGGGGGGCGGGGGGCGGTGGGGGCTGGTGGTCCTGAAACTCCTGGTCCGGGTTTGTGTGCGTTGTGGTTTTTGATCACATGGCACAACAGCAGAGCTATAAGACTAAGCTGGATGGTCAGAGAGCATGGTGTGATGGAGGGATGAGGGGTAAAAAGAGGAGGGGTGGTGGCACAGCCGACAGTAGCAGAAGCACGCCTCAGCACTGAGCCACTCACCCTCCTTCTCTTCATTTCATTCATTCATTCAACCACCAAACACATGTCCCATCTGATGCAGAGAGGAGCCATCCCTACATAAATCATTCTCCTATTCCACTGGCCACACATTATATTCAGAGTATTGATTTTTTTCCCTCTCTCTCTCTCTCTGTCTCTCTCTCTCTCTCTCCCCCCCACCCTGCTGCAGCACTGATTACAAGAAAACCCTGCACACTGATCAAAAACAGGAAGTGAACCACCATGGCAGACACTTTGCTTTGGTGCCAATGCTGAAATGCGGCACTCGCTGTGTAAAAACTTTAGGCAACGTGCACAATGAAAATATAAAAAAGTCGGAGGGGAAACATCAATTTGCGACAATGTTAATTGGTTTCTGAAAAAGCATGGAATCAACTCACCAAGTTTTACTTTGGCCACAGAAACAGTCCTGAACTCCTGTATTTAAATTAGACTGTTGTTTTTGTTGTTGTTTTTTTAAATGAAGAGTGACCATCAAATGGGCAAAGCTGTGGTTTCCACGACAGCACAGCTGAGGACACTTTGAACCCTGACCCTGTACCTCTGCCTGGGCTGCGGAGCAGTGACCAAACCGAGCGTCCTTCAAAAACAAGGGTCAGCAGGGGTCAAATGGTAATGACCTCTCTCTAACTACACAGCACTACCATATCAGTCTCCTCCAAACAGCATCTGAGGATTATTTATCCTAATCACAGCAGAGCAGGTTTCAAGGTGCCCCTCCATCACCAGAAACAGAACCTCATGGAAGTGTCCGCACCTCTTAAATTTCCCCACATTTATTTATTTATTTATTTATTTTTATTTTATACGAAAGGTCAACACACAGAATGGCATGACTGTAAGGTGAGAGAACAAAGATACATAGTTTTTACTATTTTTGTCAAAAAAACAAAAAAAGTGTGTTGTGCATTTGTGCACCAGTCAATTTGGAGTATGTAATTTGAACATAGATTAAACACTGTGCAGCAACTGAGAACAGAGTAACATTTTTAAAAAATCTGCTCAGTGGACAAACATTTTGTGTCATTCGAGGTAGAGCGAAACAAATCAAGTCAGATGGATTCAGACATTTTCAGCTTGCTGTGTCTTGTACTCCAAGCAGAGGGAGAAGCTAAACTGAAAGCTCTGTTCCCAAATTCAGTTTGGATTCCCAGAAGAATCAATATTTAAATGTCATAAGAATGCAATGCATGATGGTCATTAATGCTGTTTTTTTTAAGCAAACAGCATAAAAAACGGTTTCAACCAAGTCAAGAGGAGCTTTATAAACTGGTTCCATCCGGGGAGCAAACCTCTGCATATTCAAAGAGGGTCGCTTAGCTTAGCCGCAATGATGGGTGAGGCAACTGCAATCTGTAATAAAACTCAAAGTGCAGGGATGTTCCGCAGCAGTGTTCAAAGTGAGGCCTGAGGGCCATTTCTGTCCCCTGGAATATTTTTGTGTGGCCTTCAAGTCCAATTCAAGAATGGTACAGATTCAACTCACCAGCACAGGCAGTTCATGTAGACAGGCATTTTAAAAATATATATATATATTACTAATTTGAAACCTTTCAATGAAGATGCAGGCAAATCATATTCTCCTAAAATGGTAGGTATAACCCAAGCTGTTGATTTTTAATTAGCCATGTTTTTTTTGTTTTTTTGCTTCCATATTGATTTTACAAACATTGAGCAACTTTTGGACACAACCTTTTACTAAGCTCAGCTAAACGAGGCAAGCATTTTCAAAGAGTGACTCATATCCAGTTGTTGTTGCTCAGAACACACTGAAATGTCTAGATCCAGAAAAAAATAAAGTTGAATGTTTGACCACTCGTAGTCACCCATCCTCCCTCATACTGCTGACATATATTTGTACCCAGTTAGTGGATTGTAGTTGATGTTAGCTATGTTAGTGAGGAGGAATCAACCTTGCAAACTACCGATATTCAGATGACCAATCTTCTGACTGAGTCACAGTGTTTCAGGGTGATGTCCAGGGTTAGTTTTCCTTCACAGAGTGTTGTGCTAATAAACCAAAAAGGTTCATTTTTGTCTCATCTAAGCAGTTCATGAATGCTCCTACTTTGTCCCCTGCAGGGTTTGAGGAAAACTACTAACAGGACATCTTATGGCTTTCTTTCAACAGCCATCTTGTTTTTTAAAACCTTAGTTCAACTGGCCTGCATGGGGAGTTCATCTTGGGTTTCAAAAAAATATGTCTGGGAGAATGGGCTTTGATTAGCCGTTCAACCTTAGTTCAAATAGCAGCACACATTAGCAGCTGGAGTTACATATTTTAACTGAAAATGTTTTGTGAGACACAAGCAACTTTCTGTGCATTTCCATCATGCATAGGGTCGCTGTGATGAGTCAGCAAAACATTTAAAGGGTTTGACGAAAGGCTCAAAGCAGGAAATGTGAACATTCGCTGGCCAGACCACAACGAGTTGCAAGACAACATCAAGGAATGGAGTTGAAAAGTGTCTCAAGCGACAGTGGAGTTGGTGTTTTGGGAAGGATGACACTGTCTTGAGGAGGAGAAACTGGGTTGGAAGAGATTGGGTGGTGGGGGGGAAGACAGATGAAGGGGTGGAGGGACTGATCAGAGGGGTGCCAGACACAAAGAGGCCACGCTATGGCCAGTGGCACGCGATGGGCAGATTAACCAGCGTTTCCTCCCCTAACCGAAGCATTAGGACACCTGACTGATTCCCTCCAATGGCAGCCAGCCAAGGATTCGTGGGAGGGTGGGAGGGAAGACACGCTGGGGCTCGCCTTTCAGCACTCAGGCTCTGCAACAACACAAAGAAGGGTGGGGTGATATTCGCGGGGAGGAAAAAAAAAAAAAAAAACAACAGGGGGAGATAGGGCTGGTGGTGGCTTGGAGTTGGGTGGAAGAGGGGGCTACAAGCCTTACCCCTCACCATCTGCTGCCCGGGCTAAGTGAGGACAGGGGCAGGGCCCGAGCGTGGAGCAGGGTGGAGTATGAGAGCGTGTGCACAGAAAACACACGTGTATCCGCGTGCACGCACCTGTTAGTATGTCAGTGGGTGGGTGGGTGAGTGGAACAGCAGATGGACAGGGCAAACTCCTGGCACTGCAGCGTCCATGTTGGCCATCCCGCGTCAGCCAGCATCCCACACATTCCCCCCCCGCCCCCAAACATTCTTAACCCCTGCTTGCAAAAACACAGTGTGAGACAATTCTTTATGTTTTTCTCAGCTTGATTAAGACATCTACAATTAGAGACATTTCGAGACGGGTGTACGAAGCGTTTAACTGGTGGGGGGGGGGCAGCTCTCTGCGATCAAAGCCAAACAGACGCAGCCGCCCCTTTTGCCTCCACGCCACTTTGTTGTTCATGTTCACTTAAAATTTGCAGGTGAAATTTTAGGCTCATATTAATGGCAGGCAAACGACTGGTGGCCTAAATTACACATGCTGACGCATCCTTCTTTACCGAATTCTCGTGTTTTGCTCAGTTCTGTCTGTTCGCCTCCATCGGGGAGCAGTTCATGCTGCCCCTTTTTAAAAATAAAGGGGGTCAGAGCAACAGACAGTTCAGTCTCGCTTAACAGTAATCTGAAAATGCCTGTAATCCTCCATACAGAGCCCTTCTGGAGAGCGTGGTTGTAGCATTGAGAGGTGTAACCTCGTCTCAGTTTAGCAGCCATGTGTCTGACCAGGCTTGACACGCAAGCAGAGCTTTACAGCTGCCAGGACACACACTGGGACACTGGGACATGAGGCACAGTAAAGCTTCCTCTGTCACTCCCAGGAATTAATATATACCTTTTTTTGTTGTTGTTACAGTGCAGAGAGAGTCCAGAGCTTATATATACCTCAGTAAAATAAATACGGAAAATCTCTTACAAGTGATTTATTCTAACAAAACTTTGGGGGAAAAATTTGATAGATATTCCTCAATACCAATTTTACTTAAACATCAACGAAAATACAACAGGGAACAAAAACAAAGTTATTCCCTTAAATTATATTCATGGTCAGAAAATGCAGCACGATGGCAAGTCTTTTTTGTGTGAAAGATGACATTATTGGTGTCAGTTGTTATTGTTGTCTACAGATTTGAATAATGTTTCTGTGTTCTAATTTAAAAAAAAAAACACACTTTAATCTCACTTTTTGCCAACAGGTATCAGTTTTGTAGGAACAGACGGTACAAAAAGCATTTTTTTTTTTTAATTCACCAGCAATAGCAGAACATGCTATCCAATGACCACAACAAACTAGCTGAAAATTACAGTGGATCTCAAAGTTTACACGCCCCCGTTGATGTCAAACTGTTGCAACGCACTCAAGTCAGATCACGATGAATCATTTCAATTTTCTTCTGCATGTAAGGTGACATTACTGTATTATTTTAAATTCAACTGAAAAACAAACTAATGCAGTGGTTTGAATACATCTTAAAAATCAAAAAAAGCTGCAGTAGCCTGGTTGCGTAAGTGCACACAACCTTGTCATATGCATCTTTGCATCCAATGAGTACGAGCTTGCCGCCAATTAGACTGAATCTGATGAAGCAGATTTCGCTGGCATTTATTTATTTGCATCCTTCTGCCAGAGTTTGCTGGATATTCATCCAAAACAGAATAACAAAAGCAGCACAGAAAACTTTTCAGAGAGGCTCCCAGAAGCCTGACAGGAACATTATCAGCTGTAATGATTGTGTGTTTCACACGTGACAGTAATCTTATGGTCTCCATTTGTGTTGGCTAAGAATTGAGATACCATAAGACACATTTGCTTCCAAAGAAAGCATCCAGGCCAGTCAAAAGCCAAGAAAGTGTTATTGGCTGATGATACGGTTTGAAAAGATGTGCTTGGTATAAAAACAACATTGTGCATCAAAGTATTACAGCTATGTGGTGGTACTAAATGGAAATGCTCATATATTAAATTATATGAGCATCATAAAAGTCAGTTTTGACCCCAAACTTTCACTTGTGAGCTTCAATTTTTCAGTGTTTCTGACTCCAAGCCTACATCCAAATCATCAATAAACTGGCTGCTCAGAAAGGAAATAAAAACCTAGAGAAGTCCAATATGAAATCAGTGGGTTCACCTGAGGAGATCTGTGAACAAGATGTCCTCACATTTTGATAGTAATAGGAGAGCTTTTACAAGGCAGAGTGGGTTCGCATTGTCCAGTGAGGATGCAGCGTGTAAAAAGATTTTTACTCGCTCCAATACTGATCTGAAGACGTCACAATCAGTAAACATCAGATTCAACTTCTATTTTGTTGAATTATTTATATTTTTTCTGACTGGTTGTATTTCAAGTTTCTTCCTTTTTCTTCTTTTATTTTGTTGTTTAGTTCAGCTTTTCAGGACTCATGTATGGACATACTGAAAAAAAAATGAACACGTGACTAATAAACACTTTATATCAAATCCACAAATAACTATTAACGCAACTAACAAATAGTTCCTGACTAATTAACTATTTATTAGTTAGTTAGTTAGTTAGTTAGTTAGTTAGTTAGTTAGTTAGTTAGTTAGTTAGTTAGTTAGTTAGGAGCTGACTAACAATGCATTTAATGATTTGATATGAATATCATATCATGACATGTAAATAACAATATGATTTGCATATCAACCAGAATCATATTATGTTTTGCATGATATGATTTTGCTTTAAACACACAATATTTGGCATCGCTCATTGTTTTTAAACCATTTTAAGAATGAATTTATAATTCTTCAAAAAGTATATTCTAAGCCAACATCTGATAGGCACAGCATGTCAGTAATGGTTCTGTGGATTTTTAAAACAAATATCAATTTGAAGATAGTTCTTCTAAACACTAGAGTAGCCGATGTCTCAAAAAAGGTGCAACTGTATAGTTTATATACCAATAATAACTAAAAAGGTCTACAAACATGTTCTTTTAAAAGGACTGTACATATATATATATTTTTTTCACTTACTGTAAACCTTCGTAAGCGTCCTTTTACTCAGCTGTATGAGGAATCCACCTACATATAAAGTCTGGGGCTACTTAAATTCAGATTTGAAATTTAGTTTTATTGCCTAGTTTTTATCTGTTTGCCTAAATGATAAACTGACGGCGCTATAGTACTTTACATCCTTTGTCAGTAATATCTCCAGTTTCAGGTGTTTCATTTAGTTTGTAGTCCATTTTATCTTCATTCAGAGTAGACTTAGCAATCAATCACAAACTAATACTTAGCTGTATGTAAGATGACCTGTGGGAGGTAAAAGGTTAACAGCTTAAAATCAATTACACTTCAAGATCTACAACAATGGTGTGTTTTCATGCTCTCTCTCCATGTGTTTTTACACAGAAAATAGTTCCAGTATTAACCCTGTAAAGGTGTTTTGTTATTCTATGCCTGCAAACGTATTGTGAGCAGCAGACAGAATAAAAGTTGTCATCATTGAGATCAGGAAGTACCTGAAGAAATAATCTTTTTCTTTAAGACCGTTGTTGAGTTTATCGGAAATGTATTGCTAGAAAAAAATAATTAAAAGCACAGTTTTGTTACCACCAATTTTCAAAAATATTTTGTGAGATTAGCCCAGAACTATTAGCTCTCCTCTAACTCTTCTTAAAAAAAAAAAAAAAAAAAAAGTCTCAGGCTTGGCCACCAATTACATTTAAAATATTAAAACATAGCTCTTCTTAAAATGTATGATTTTGCAACAATTGCAGAAGGAATCACTTTCAAAATGTATCAATTCTTCATCAAACATGCAGCGTCCTCTACGTTTATACATCCCTGGTAAAGAAGAAGCCATAAAATAAATCAGTCTTTTATTGCAATACCATGATATCAAACTGCACATTGTTGGTTTTTTTTTTGTTTTGTTTTGTTTTTTTGTTTTTTTTGTACCAGTGGTTTAAATAAGAACTACATACAAATGCACAGAATAGTATAGGTTTCTGAAAGCTCTTAATTTTTTAGTCACTAATTGAAGCAAAATGTGTTAAGGATGAAATAAACGAAAACAATTTTTTTTTCTGTAAGTCTAACATCTATAACTTTGTAAAATTACATGAAGTTTAAAAAAAGTAAAATGGTAGTAACTGGTCCCAAAACCTTTCAAGCCAAACAGATCAGGAACTGACAAGTTCTAGATACAACTTGGTTTAACCTTCATCATTGTATGATGTGTATTGATTAAAATAGACCAGCCAACAGCCGAGCAGCTACTCATCCATTATGTAACCGTGTTCTAACACACATCCTGTTGGTGTGAAAAAGAGACTTTACTCATTTTTTGGAAGCGTCAGAATAATTTTCTTGCATCCACCAAACAAAGCAACTGAGATCTAATGACTGCGATCTAAGATTAATTGAACAGTCGAATTAAACTGAAGTCCTTTTAAAAGTAGAACTTACAGCTGTGTTCAGCAGGAAATTAAAGAATATTTCCAAACCCTCGAAGCTTTGGAAACAGCTGTGCAGCCTTTAGAAAACCACTCAGTACTGAGACTAAAAGAGCTCCAGTTTGCAGGGGAGCACAAAGGACCAAAAGCGTTGGGAGTGTCTGATTTGGAGCTAGAAAAAAAAAAAAAAAGGTAATGCTGTCGCATGAGTCAAGATTTAACTTCTTCCACATTGATTAAAGAATCATATTAGAGAAAGGGAAATAAACGAAGCGATGTTTGGCATAATCACACATAAAGGTGGTTCAACAAAATAAAGAACTTCTTTCAGACACAAAGTGGATTTTCATTCAGTATTAGGATGTCACCTATATGGTGGCCAGGAGTGCCAATTTAGAAAGAGATTCCACTTTTTTATCTTTCTGGGAGGAGGCGTTGGAAGACAAATAATAGATTTACTCGTTTGAGCAAGTCCTGATTTAATCAAAACAGCAAATTCTTGAATATGTACTGATCAAAAACAGAACATAAAGGATGCAGAATACACACGATACACCCAGAGAAACAATCCAACCTTTAACTTCAGTATATTTATTCAGTGGGGGTAAAAAAAAAATCCCAGCTGAGAAATGATGTACAGCAATTATTGGCAACCTAGCAATGCATGAAAAAATAAAAATAGCAAGCATTTTTCTTTAATTACACGTCAGAGAAGAATCAGTGTCAAATAGCTCTTTATTTGTAGTCCTTTAATTTTTGCTTCTACGAGATCTAAATATGACTCAAGCTAGTTTCTCTTGCCCAGTCTTCAAAATGCAAAGGATAAAAAAAATAAATAAAACAACACATCATTCAAGTCAGGCAGATGTGGTGGTCTACTAAAGTCAGAAAATAGCTTCTTGACTTACAGTTGATAAAATTTTATATAACAGAAGTGACATGGCTGATCATGGAAATGTATCTTTATGCCCCAGAACTGAGCAAAGGCTTTATGAGGCCCTGAGCAGAATTTCAATTGGGAACAACAAGCCAATCACAATTACTATAGACTCTGAATCGGGCAGAATTGGTGACGTTTATTTTATTTACATGGAGCCATGAGAAAACCAGTTCAGTAGCTGTGCGAATAAAGCATGCCCTCATCTCACACAGAACTAATCAAAGTTAACATTATTTAAAAAAAATGATGTTAAAATAATTCTCAAGGTTTTTCACAGTAGGTATGTCCCATGAAGTCATATTTTCTAGGGCTATCGGCTCCAAGTAGGAATCTTTGCCCAAACTTCATGCTGGTTTTCATATGTGCAAGACTTCAATCATATAAACTTAAGTCTGCTATTCACCGGTTGAGGTTCTCGTGACGAATTAACTAGAAGAAAAATACACTTTCGCAGCATTTGCACAAAATTACTAAGTAGAATTTGCGAAACACGGTCAAGTTACTTTTATTCAAAAAAAGAGTAGCGACTATTCACACTGCTGCTGCTAACAAATTATGTTGTAGTGTTTATTTAGATTTTGATGAAGACTGCACTAACAAAACTTTTGGGAAATTCAGTAGTTTTTTTGATTGCTTCTTGCACAAAATACACTTTTTATTATTACTGACTAGCAAGAATAAAAAGCGACCTGATCAGGAAGACCAAGCTGTCAGACAGTGAACTAATATTCCACCTTATTAGCTGTGGTTTTTAAAATAATTATCTCCACCGGTGCAACAAATGATGCTGCTTTAGTTTTCTGTGACTAGAAATATTTCCACAGCCAAAACTTTTTATTGGAAGCAATAGAAAAATGTTTGACCCTTCTTTCTGTCAGCTGTGTGAAGCAAAAGGTTAAAGACGAGCACATCTACATTACGCTGCACTCCACACACAAAGGAAACTCCGGTCTCTCTCTCTCTGCACCTTCTCTAGCATATTATTAAAAGCACCGCCGTTTGTCTAAAACAATATGACCGTCTTTGCAGTTTGGGAAACTCGTAACTTTTTAAAATCTGGACATAACTGTAGCTAATCTTCAGGTTGCTTATTGTCCACGCACAACTTACAATGTGCAGATCTGCATTTTATGTGGCAACACATCCAACTACATGTTGGCTTGGATTATTTACAGTGGTTTGTGGCTCTTCACAAGAAGCATGTTCTGCTTAATTACCTTCTTTCATTGTTTTACCTGCTTTTAAAGTCTTTCCTCATTTCTATATTTCACTGACGAACCAGTCTGAGTTCGTCTGCGTCACTTTTACAAAGCTTTTCTCTTAAAGCTACTTGTATCTAAATGTCACAGATTTACATCACAAAGGCAGTAAACATTTTCAGGTAAAACTTAAAATTTATTGAAAACTTCTTCTACAATATAATAAACCTTTTAAAACCTAACGTTGCACACTAAAGAAGATAAAATGGAAAAATTGGTGAGGAGATTGAAGAATTAGTGCAGGGTGTACGTATTTCAAGGTTTCTAAGTCCAAATAATTGACCTGTTTCAAGTTGATTGTTTTAACCAACAATATTTACAACGATAAAAGATTTTCAATTATAAACCTATATAAGACTTGCATGTCTTCAATGACAGAAAATCTGAATTGTTTGTCTAAATGGCAGATGTAAAATCTTGTTTCCCCTTTTTTACAACAAGCAATGTGCAAACACCCAAACGAGGCAGATCGTTTAATGTCACCATGTAGCTCATCTACGTGTCACTGCGCTCTAAATGAAAAGAAACAAACATTTCTAACAACAAACATGTCCAATCTATAGCAAAAATATAAACCACATAACATTTTCAAAATTCCCGTGTTTGTCTTTGTACAGAAAATCTTAGTGTTGAACAGACATTCCCCCCCAAAAAAGACAATTTGTTCACACACACACACACACTATATATATATATATATATATATATATATATATGTATGTATATATATATATATAAAAAGCTGTAAATCCTTACATTTGTGGGAGAGAAATATTTTTTCAGTCAAACAGTATTTGATATGTAGACCAGTCAAAGTGTATTTTAAGAAGTTCAAGCTGAAACAGCTGCCATATATTTTGGTCTGCATATATAAAACAGTAAAAAAAAAAAAAAGAAAAAAAGAAAACAAGAGAATTATGATCTGCTAAAACGGCAACAAACACCGGCCCGAAAAATCATGTTAAAACAATCCTTTAAACAACAAAGGAATATAGCGCCTGTTCATCAAACCAGAACATAAAAATGATCAAGTAAAAATAAAAAATGAATCAGGTAATGAAAACATAGGTATGTGTACTTGGAATAAGCTACACATTTGCTGATCCTTAAATAGTTTTTTTTTTTTTTTTTAAATTATACACAGTCTGTGGACCGAAGTGTCTGCTTAGAAGCCTACAGTCAGTGTTTTGGCACATATATCTGTGGAGTATGTGCGCTGCATTTTTCAAGCAAATCCAAATAAATTTTGGAATGCTCAAGTTGTTTAGAATAACCAAAGTTAGCTTAGCTGTCTGGCAATGTGTGTTAAACAGCTTCTTCTTCCTGTATGCAATGCTATTTTTACCTTTAACCAAAAAAAAAAAAAAAAAAAAAATCAACACTGTAGCAGTTTATTCAAAGTTTCTGAAAAGTTTTTTCTCTCTATCAAAGAAATGTTGAACCTAAGGTACCACTGATAAACTCCTTCAGAATCAGAAACCGTGTTAAAACTCATCCAGCCACAGGAAACACCCGTCACAGGAACCAGGCACCATTTTTTTCCCCCCCTTCAGTTTTATCCTAGAATAAATCCTTATTGAATAAATCCCCCACAACATATCTGCCAACTTTAGGCTCAGATACTTAGTTTTTAACACCAAACACACCCAGCTCTGTGCAAACCGCATAATACAGATCTGTTCCTCCCTGTGTGCCTTAAAAAAAAAAATCTCCCTCTTAAACAAGCTACTTCAAATTTTGCTTATTTGAGGATTGAAAGATTTTAAACACTTTTTTCTGAATACAAAAGCTGCAGCTGAGCTCATAATGGAGCTCTTCTTAGTGTTTGTGTAGCTTTAGCTTGTTAAAATGATAAAAGAACCAGAAGTGGCAATTAAGAGAGAAAAGTGAAGTCAGATTTGTGGCTTCTTTAAAAAAAAAAAACACATAGTTACTGTGCTCTGAAAAACCCAACAGACAATATGGACTTCTGTTTAATTTGTTTGTCAAAGTTAAATAGTTTGCCGCCGCAAAAAGAAAATTGTGTGTTTGTGCGAGTCCTGCTGAGATGACCCACTGAAAAGCAAGTTGACAGATATGTTGGACAGCTCCACACGGCTACAGCTGAGCGTTGTGGAGATGTTTAAACGCACAACAAAAGTTTCCAGCCAGTAAAGAAGTCCTTTCCCCCCTACAGCGCGTTGCTCTCCGGACTGAAGAGAGCTGCAAGGCCCAGTTGTTCAGTCTCCACTATGTCCTTGTCCGGCTTCGGCTTCTTGAAGAGTGACGGAAGGTTGCGGATGTGGACCTCCTTTCTGAACTGCTGGCAGAGAGCTTTCTGTGGGGGAGAAAAGGAAGAAAAAAAAAAGTTAAAACAAGAACATTTTCATTAGATTGTTTTGCACCATTGAGCTGGGGGAACATTTCCTGCTGCTGAGAACAGAAGATTTACAGCACAGTCAGAATCACACTGCTGATCTCCACTGTGGGGGTCGGGCCTCCGATCCCGTTGGACGAGAATTTATACTGAGGATTGAAAAGTGAAGCGCTGCTCTCTAGTGGTTAAATGTGGCATTACCCCTATAGTTCCTGCAAGGAGCTTCTTGAACTGGTCTCTCCTTTTCTTCTCTCCAGCCTTCTGGGCGTTGGAATCCACCAGCCTTTGATCGTAGAGGTCCAGAGCGTCAATGCTGATGTTTGGAACTTGGGTCATCACTGCCCGCAGCTCCATGTAGCGAGGCCGCTAACGCAATTGGATAGACAACAGAGAGAGACCGTTTTCAGCAAGGAAGGAGGAAATGCTCAGGTAACAGTAGGGCTGAAATGATGGATCAGATTAATCGATTATTGAAATAACCGACAGCTAATTTAGCAATCGGTTGATCATCAAGTGGAGTACACAGACCAAAAAAAAAAAAAAAAGGGGGGGGGCAACATATTCAGAGCAGTAATATGTTGCATCTTTTTGCAATAATTTATCAGTTAATCCAAAAGATAATCTAGAGACTAGCCCTACGTTGCATTTGTATTATCTTTTACTACAAATAATCAAACATACACTAGAGGAACACTATGTTACTGCATTTTAGCCAATAAAATGTTTATTTTCTTATTTAAAACAAAAAAAAGGGGATTTAATTATTTGTTTCTTTGTATTTTTTATGTATTTCTAATACTGTATAAAAAAGCTTTGGTAGATAAACGAAATAATAAAAATCAGCAAAACCTCACAATTTCTGATAACCGTCAGTATAACTATTAGAATAACTAATAGAATAATCAATTACTAAAAATAATTAGTAATTGCAGCCCTAGGCAGTTATTTATGGCTCATAGGAAACTAAACGAAAACAAATAATTGGTGATTTAATTGTTACTGAAGGTCATGCTCTTTACAAAAAGAGATTTGACTGGTTCGAACTTTTCATATCAAATCTAGTTTGCGACTACTCTAAGTTTCTGACTTTCTATCAAAGAAATGAACTCATGTAAATATGATTCCTATAAACGGGCATGAAGAGCATCGACATTAGGCTCACCAGGTTTTCGTAGATGAGCATTGCTAGGTTACAGAGGGGAGTGTTGCAGGCTTCGTGTTGTCCGTGAACCTGCAGGGCTCTGAGAACGCTGGTGTAGAACCATGTGACCGCTTCAGGGAGGAGGTTACCTGCTACAACCTGGGGGAGAAACGGTCACAGACGGTTAAGGCCACTTACCTTTACGCGTTTCACTTCAAAGATGGCAAAAAAAATTAAGTGCATTTAGAAAACGTCCAAAATAAGGTCATTGAGCTGGGAGGATATCTGGGTCCTGGGTGTCATAAAGAGGAGTCTGGTTGAAGCAATAAGGTGTGGCTTATGTTCACCAAACAAGGAGTTATCAGAATCATGGAAGTGCTGCAGCTTAATTTAATCGTTTTGGCACTGTTGCTAGGGGGTAACAGAAACATAAATGCATCCAAAACTGCTTCTATTGGCAAACAAGAACGTTGCAACTGAATAATGCAGTCATTAAAAAAAAAAAAAAAAAAAAACATCAATCCAACATAAACGCTTTGTGCCAAAATAGTCTGCCGGACTGTACAGTCTTGGCTTTTCCTT
>NW_015112669.1:343663-369435 GCF_001443285.1 Poecilia latipinna | reverse complement strand
AAAAAAACCACCAAAAACTGTTTTTATGGGAAAAAAAAAACGTTGAAACAAAAAAAAGAAAAAAAAAAAAAAAAAAAAAAAAAAAAAAAAACATCAATCCAACATAAACGCTTTGTGCCAAAATAGTCTGCCGGACTGTACAGTCTTGGCTTTTCCTTTTGTGTATTGAAAATTTAGAATATAATTTTTGAAAATTCTATTTTTTTTTTTAAGATGTGGACCATTAGATGCAACAAGTAGTTTCAGTTGAAGACAAAAAAAAATAAAAATATTACAATAAAATCCTAAAAAGAAACAAATAAATAAATAAAACTGCTGCAGTCTGGACTCTACCGGCCGCAGGAGGTTCCAGCAGACCATCGACGCTGTTCGGTGGCAGTTTGTGGTGTCCTTCCAGGACAGTGAGGTGAACGAGAGGGTCAGCAACGACATATACACACTCTGGGAAACCGAATAAAAAAGCAAAACATTACGTTTAGGAGCCATATTTAAATGTGAACATGGCTTAGATTGTTTTGTTTTTTTTTAAATCTGAAACTGACCTCGTGTTTCATCAAGCATTTTCCAAGCTCACTCAGCTCGTCGGTGGGTTGAGGGGAAGACGCCACCTGCACCGACTCCATCATCACGTCTTCCTCTGTGAGAGCACATTTTTTAGCAAAAGAATCCCCCCCCCCGCCTCCCCTCGCTCGAGATAAGAAAAGTATAACTCCACTCCTACCATCGATTTCTTCCTTAATTGCTGCTGGTTCAGGCGCTTTTCTGGAAATACAGCTTACATCTGAAAGAGAGAGGAAAGAAGATGGGCGTTATGAAGCCATTATAACTCACGTTCCACTTGGTTGGAGAAAACGCTGATCAGGCAGTTGTGATCTTCCAGCTAGGAAACCAGCTAACTGGTGTTCTCTGGTCTCGTCTGAGCGATCAAAACATCTGCGCAGCGTCGAGTCCGCGGAATCACACAACGTTGGATGCGACGCGACCCGAGACAGAACAACACCCGGTTTGTGCCAAGAATGTCGCAAAGAAGTTTCTGTCGTCACTTCATGTAAAAAGAAACTCATGATCGCGCTCTTTAAGCAATAAAAGAAACAAAATAATGATTTTTTTTTTTTTTAATGTAAAATATGAACAAAAGCAGCGACTTGTGAGACTTACTGAGCAGATCCAGAACCTCCCTGGTGAGCAGACGAACCAGCTGCTCCTCCAACATCTCCTGAGTCACAGCGCAGTCCTCGTAGACCGCCTGCTCCTCCTCATCCTCGTCACTGAGAACAGAGAGGTCAGTTTGAAAATTAAAACACCGATCCTACATATTTAGAGCCCAAATGAGGACTTGGCTGAAATGAATCTCTGCCATATTCACAAGTTTCAGAAAATAACCCGCTGCTCCTAATTTAAACAAACATCTGCTGCAACAGCGTGAACAGCAGCTGTCTGCCGCTTCATCATTTTGCCACAACTTACTTGACAGACGTCCTCTGGTTGATGACCTGCCACTTTACGTTTAGTCTCTGTGATATAAAGCAGAAGCATCGTCAGGACACCTTGCTGTGAAAATATCTAAAGCTAAATTTTATGCCAAATTAAACAAAAAAAAAAACAAACAAAAAAAAGTTTAAAATCAGGGTTCTGACCTGCTGCATGTAGGTGAACAAAGGCCCCAGCAGAGGGCGCAGCAGACTGTCGTGATACTCTGGAGGACATGAGATCACTAGCTGCTTCAAAAACAGCCGTACAGAAGAGTCAAGGCAAATCAGTGTTTCCGCACAAAATAAGAGCTTTGCTTTTTGTGTAAATAAAACAACGTGCCTTCTGACAATTTTTTTAAAAAGATGACAAAGGATATGAATCATTGAGCGGAGTCTGTGGTCAGGCACGTGGTCGAGGGAAGTAAAGGCAGAGCCGATGATTCCTTCAGCCAGACTCTCCACGGTGTAGAAGTCCTGCAGCAGAGCCGGACCCGCGTTACCCAGGATGTGGAAGCTGCAGGCAGAACGCGTCAGGATGAGATGGCATCAAGACAAAATATAAAACCGTGCAACAGTTTATAGAGCGATAACAAACCATACCAGTTTTCGAACAACGAGTTAAAGAATCCCTGCATGCGATCCAAGAGGCTTTTATGCACCGGAGCATCATAAATATCCAGAGGAGGCTGTGGGAGACCTGAAAACATTCATTTAGGAAGCTTAATATTTTTGAGTGAGTCTTCACTTAGGCCATACAAAAAAAACACACACACACACACACACACACAAAAAAAAACAAACAATTAATACATGGAGGCAGCTCTTCTTACCAAGAATTACCAGTTTATCTCCGTCCATCACATCATAGGCTCTGGAGAAAGTCTCACTGAGACGAGCCACGTTCTCTGGCATGAACAAGCTGTTCTGAGTCCTGCAGAAAAACATTAAATAAACAAGCTTTACAATAAAATGTATTAAGAGGACATTATTAACATACGTTACTGACAATCACATATTGGTCAAGTAATTTCCAAAATATTTTTTCTTCTTCTTAATAGAAATTTTGTAAGTGAGAAAACTTAATATCATAAACAAACTCCATCCGTCCAACTTAGCTGGTTAATCAAAAATCCGCAGTGAAGGTGAGCTGTTGAAGTTATTCACACACTGGCACGCGCACCTTATTAGAGCCAGCAGGTTGGGCAGGAAGGCCAGAAACTGAGCTGCACAGGGGTTTCTGTAGATGGGGGCTCCGGCAGGAGTGCAGCCCACCACGAATCCGCCGGCTCTCGCTTCTTCCAGGTCTGCAGGCCATCGCGCACGCTTCACCACGGCAAGCATCGCATACAAACAGAAGCTCAACTAGGAGGAAACACAAGCGAGTGATCGATAAGGGAAAAACAAAAACAACCATCCTTCTAGGCGTAAACGACGTTGGGCAGAGCTGTATTTTATTTTATTTTTTTTTTAAACTCCGCTTACTTGACCCCTGTTAGGTCCAGCTGTATCCCTCTCTTCTCTTTGCTCTGTGAACACTTCGTCTGCTCCAACAAACGACAGGAACTTGACAGGATCCCAAAGCACGCTGAAACAAAGGTCAAACATGTTTCAATACATCTAAAAGAAAAAAAAAAAAAAGAAAAAAATAATAAATCACAGCAACCTTGTCATCTCCTCAGAGGTCCACTGAGTGATTATTGGGGCCGTTAGTTCATCTAGGAAAGCCTTTTGCTTGTCAAAGTCTTTAAACTGGTTACTGATGAGCACCAGAGCTTCCATCTGGGAGCATTTCTCCAAGAAAGTCAGCAAGGCTTCATTTGCAAACAACTCTTTGACGTGGTTGTAAAACATGTCGAAGCAAGGCTGCGGAAAAAAAAAAAAAAAAAAAGGTAACTGCACAAGTTAAAAAAGGTGACTCAGGTTGATTTTTTATTTTTTTTAGACTGGGATAAAAACATAAATTACCAAGATAAACTGCGGGTAATCCCGGCAAATTTTGATGATAGCCGAGCACGCGTGTCTCCGAACATTCTTCACGGCTCGACTCCTGGGCGCCTGGGAAAGAAAAAAAAAACAAAACACTGGAATGTTTTATTTACAATTCAGATAAGAGAGATTATGAAAAATTACCCTGCCAAGTCAAAACAACTTACCTTGTTTTCCAAATCAATGTGAAACGTGACGGCTTTGAATAGCTATGGAGCCAAAACACAGAAAGCGAGAGGTAATCAGTAGGAACAAAGAGACGTGGCTTGAGAATTGTAAAATTAGCTGTAAATGTAGTCGAAGGTACATATATAGAGATGTTTATGTGTAAAATCCTGAAAAAAAAAAAAAAATCCAAAAAAAAAGCAAAATATTCGAAGGGACACAAAGTTTCTTCTCATCTTTGGATCAAACGGACCAATTTTCAATCGAACCTTGTAGAGAACCTGTGGCACGAACTGTGGCCTGTGGGTGACGAAGGGAAAGAGGGCAGAAATGTTGCTCAGCACACAGGACAGGATGAGCGGGTCTCTGGTTTCGTAGTTCAGCACGCCCTGCAGGAGCTCCATGCTCTGGTCTATCGGCAACTTCTGCGCAGGTCGAAGAAGAACGGTGAGAAAACATCACGTTTGCCCCCTTTCCTTTTGTTGCTGTACTGTGATAAACATTTAGTCACCTGCTCATCCACGCTTTTGAAGATCTGATGCATCACACACTCCATGAAGACAGTCAGTGCGTCCCACTGAAGGACGGACGGAGACATCAAGGAACACAGACCCTCTGCAGTCTTCGCTGGAGACAAAAAGAAAGTTTTCAGTGTAGAAGAGTCAGCTACTAGTGGAAAGAAAATAAGGACACCGATTTGTAATTTGACTTCAAAGGAGACTTTATGAAGGCTACAAGTATATTAAAAAAAAACAAAACAACATGTCCCATGTCCCAGATATTCCAGAGTCAAAGTTTTTCTGAGCAAAAAGGAAACATTTAAACCCTTACACATCGTTTCTCCAGGATCAACCGGACTGGCAACCTGGAACCGGAGCCATTCTGCTGCGGTGTGGAAAGCTTCTACCGGAAGGATGCGACTTAGCGTCCTCAAAACGTCGCCGTGCTGCGACCGATAAGCTTCAAGACAACGCAAAGAAATAAACAGCATCAAAACCAACAACGGAACCAAGGAGCCTAGGAGAGAATGAGCTGAGAAAACCTACTGGAAAAGAACGAGTTGAAGTCATCGTCGCTGTCGAAGTCCATTCGTGAGTACACACAACTAGGGCTGTCTTGTTTAGAAGGAAAGCCGGTCTGGAAGAAGACAAATAAGACTTTATGCCATGCTGTGAGAAAGTATTGTCATCCTTTCAACTTTAACACATATCTCACAGTACGACCACTGTGCGGTTTGTTTTCTCCATCAGCCCTGTGAACAATCATAAACGAAAGGAGACTCTCTCACCCTAACAAGGTTGGTTGTCGATACTTTGAGGTATTCGAGGGCCATCTCCACAACGACAGGGACTTTTGACAGAGTCTCGTGTCTGAACAAACTGGCCCATGTTGACACAGTGCAAGATTTTAAAAACTGCAGAATATAAAAGGAGAGGGGGAAAAAAAAAAACAAATCAGTTAATAAGAACAGCTCAAGCACAACCTTTTAAAGAAAATTTCAGCAACATTCAAGTGTTAGCCCTCCGATAATTAGCAGCAACTAACCTGACTGGAATGTGTAGTAAAGGCTAATAAGGCTTTGATGTACTTGCTGAGATTTGGAGGAACTTCAACCTCTGAACACGGACCCTGTGGGGGTGTGAGGGGGGCATCATTTCAGACGGCGGTGTGATCAAAGCGCACGCTAAACAGAGAGGACAACACTCGTACATGTGTGACCACACGGGGGAAAAACTCACCACTAACGAGCAGAGCTGGAACCCTAGAGCGCACAGGACCTGACAGAGCCGCTTCAGGAAAACGTAGCGCCGCTCCACCACCTCCACTTCTCTGAAAGCGCAACAAGCACCGTGATGCACACCGTAGCTTGACACTAAGAGTAAATAAAAACATCCGACTAATTTTTTTTTTTTTTTTTTTTTTTTTTTAAACAAGGATAGACATGTGACAGAACTCACTGTGGTTTGGAGGAATTTGGACATATCGCTAAACCATCTGCGGATCTGGACACAGATATAGGATATTAAAAGTATGCATTATAAAACGACGCCTTCGGTATAATCGGGAGAACGGAGCAGCAGCTTCACTCACTGGGCCGCGGACAGGATGTACTGGATGGCCACGTCGTTAAACAGCAGCATGAAGGGTTTCCTCTCCTCCAGTTTGCCCTGCAGGAGAACACCATAAGAACTATAAGTACGTTCCACTTATTCGCCTGATTGCAAGTTATGACACAAATATCTTTACAGCTTATTGAATGAGAGTAAGAGTTCAGCGACGCAGAACAAATTAAATCTGGCCCTTCAAATAGTTTCCTATCAAAAACCCTCTGCTAAACTGAGAACAGTGTTAGTGTAGTTCAATAAAGCGCTCATAATTAGGCATTGCTTCGTAAAACCAAGGCATGCAAAGCGTCTCAGCTACTTCCGTCTCTTTCACCGTCCCGTCATTCCAGTGCTGAGCGATGACATCAAAATTTTATGACATAAGAAAAAGGTCCCACATATTACCAACATTATTAACGTCTAATATTCCTTTTAGAAAGATGCACTGTGGCTCTTTCCTCCAATTGTACCAGAAGCTGTACGGGCAAGTAATGAAAAGGAATAAAATATTACTGACTGAATGTTTTTTTTTATTTTTTTATTTTAGCAGCCTGATAAACTTATTGTTGTTCTCCATGTCTAATTAGGCATTAAATGTTTGCAGACATTTTTGTGCTGGAAAATCCCGAATGGATGTTGTAAAGTCTGAAAAATAATCGCTCCTTTAAAATAAACAGGACATTCCTCCACTTGGATATCCCGTTATTAGATTTCAGAGAATCTGTCAGGGCTAATTGCTTTTGTTCATCATTTACAAGTCAGCTAATTGCAACCATTACTCAAAGTATTTAATATTAATAGACCACAGCTAAACAAATGTTGGCCTGTGAATAATTACTCAATATATATATTTTTTTTCAACCTTCAATTTATTATGTAGAACCAGCTGGTTTCAGAAATGAAATCAGGGAAAACCAAATGTCTTTCAGAGTAATGACGATCTTAAATCGTTGTCAAACACTGTAAGGCTGTTGGCCAGAATTACTATAAAGAAACCGACGATCTCTGATCAAACCATAGAATTTAAACATTCAAAAAAAAAAATTACAAAGGACGACTAATAAAGCGGATGAATCTCCATGCAGTTTTCCCGCAACTCACCTTCCGGCTTAAAGCAATAAGCAGGCACTCTGAAGCCTCCAGCTGCAGCTCGGGTTCACTCAGCAGCAGACACAGCATCTCCAGCAGCTGACAGTTCCTGGAAGTGATGTGCACCAGCGTCACCCAATCTACGTAGCCTGCGAGCGTATTCAGCGTGGCCACGGCCACTCGGCAGTGAGCTTTGGCCTGTGTGCAGGTAAAATGTTAAAAATAGACAAGAGAGAGTACATTGCGAGGTGTGAAATGAACCAAATCCTAATGCGTAAAATGAGGGGGGTTTTGTAAATACCTTCAGTTCAAGGGCTGGTTCCTCCTTCTGGAGAAACAAAGTAAAACTGTTTAAGACTGCTACCTTTTGGAGACCTAAAATAATCCAGTCGAGGCTTCACTAACCAATTTGCGGTAGTCCTCAACATTGATATGCAGAATGGTCAACAAAAAACTGAAGATGCTGTCCATGTTCTGGGTGAGTGTCTGTTGGATGTCTCTACGCCGCTGTGAGGGCAACGTCTGGAAGGTGATCACGTCCTCTGCCAGCCTCAAGAGGATCAGCATGACCAGCTCGGTCTGCGCCTCCTACCACAAACATCCATTTTTACTTCACTTAGTATAAAGAAATTATTAATTTTCTCAAAAATGGAAAACAAAGGGGGTCATTTATCATAAATTTTACTTTAAGAGCTCTAGAAACTTCATGAACAGAAATTAAAAAAGATGAACACAGTTTCATGTCATAATCACGAACATCAATGTGTTTTATTTCAATTTTATGAGATAGACCAAAACAAAACAGTGCACAGCTGCAAAGTGAGAGCAAATTTATTTCTTTCAACAGTGGAGTTTTTCCTATATTATATGGGCCAGATTTGTGATAACTAAACTCTTAGATAGTTCTCTCTATGGCTAGCCAGTCAGTTTTCATGGCAGATTCTCATGTATGGGTAGGCTTTACAATTGTGCCACACTTATTGCATTCTCAGGTGATGGAAATGAAGCAGTACTCTGTGGCATGTTTAAAGCTGGTATATTAGCTGGAATATTGTTTTATAACCCAAAACTGCTTTAAACGTCTCTCGTGACCCATCTGCTGTGTTCCTTTGTCTTTATGATACCGTTTGCTCACTAGTGTCCTCTAACAAAGCTCTGAAGTCTTCTCAGAACAGCAGTCTTTATGACAGTGTCAGATTAAAAATGAATACATGTAAATGCATGCTACACTTTTCAGATTTTTTTTTAAAGTAGAATTCTTTCTTTTCACTTTCATAGCTACGGCCTACTAGGTATTGGTGAATATAATAAAACGTGTAGTTTAAACATGGCCAATAACGTCAGTGAAAAATTTTTGAGCTCACTTTATTTGTCAAACAAATAAAGTGAGCTCATGTTTGGGTAGTGAAGCGCGGTGAGTATGACTAACTGGAATATATTTGCTTGCAAACCATTACGTAACCCTATTCAAACTAAACTAACGCTGGATAAGGAAGCATGCTACACTTACTGCAGTGTTTATGCCACTCACCCCTTGGCTAGAGAGAGACTCCATCTCTTTCAGCATGTCTGGCCAATGTTGAGGCCATTCTCTTTTAATCATTTCCACCACAATCCGAGATAGGGCATCTTTGACGTGGCTCTCTTCCTCCAGGATAGAATGGGTGCCCTAATGAAACACAAATTGGGTGGTGTTTATCTGATCTAAATGAGATGGTTATTTTACTATCCTTTTACTTTCACACCTACAGTTGCTAGCAGCTGCATGGCACACTCCTTCAGCTGGACCTTTTCTTGCTGCTGCATGTTGTTCCATCGAAACCTGGGAGAAAAAAAATTGATTATCACACCATACTTCTTTTATCATATTAGGATTTTAAGTATCACGTAAGTAGGCTTACTTGATGACCTGCTCCAGTATCTGCAAGCCAAAGTGTCTGACTACAGCCGGCTGACTTTTGTCTGCCAAGCGTAGGCCACATGGGACACAAAGGGTGCTCGTCTCTTTAAATTCTTCACAAAACTGTTCAGAGAAATAAGTCGGATTACTTTACAGCGAATTTATACCAACTAAATGTTAAAGTGCAATTAAATTACACCTGAATGAACATGCAGCCAGGTACACGTGTTAGGCATAAAATCAACAGCTCGCTCTAAGCGAATAAAATAATTCCGAGCTGTTTAATAAATAGATGATCGGTGGACAACACATGGAGAGTTGATTTGATTAAATTAAGTTTTCGTTTCCCTGTTCCAAGGTCTAATTTGTTATTCATGTGAATGAGTGAACATGAGTCAACTATTCATTTATTCATACTAGGCTAGCTTCCCCAACACTTTAACTTTTTAACATCTAATTCCGTACGACTGAAAAGACGTTTCTAAGCAACAGTTACAAAAAAAAAGTACTGAGTAATAGAAGCAGTTTATTTATAGTTTACAGTCACATCATTATAATCTCCCGATCGTCACAATAAATGACAAGGTAAGCTAACTAGCTAGCAATTGGTAATAGTGCTACCTTCAGGGCCTCCAGACGGTAAATCTGGTTGGTTTCTGCGTCCATCATCACCATCACGGCTTTTATAAGCTGATCACACATGGCGGCCACCTGCTCAGCCATGACTTCAGGTAGCGTCTGTCACACCGTTGAGACGAAAGCAAGCAACTCCCTTATGCAAAGCGCCGCTCTACCGTGGGTAACGTGCAGACAGGGAAACACCGACGTCGGCCAACGTGCGCGAAGAGCGAAGCTGGGGTAAGTTTGAGCCGCTTGGCTTGCCGTTAAAGCGGAATTCTGGGAGTTGTAGTTCTCTTTCCTTTATTTCGTTTTTTTACTTTCTTTATTTCCTTCTTTATATTCATGATCTCCATATTTAGTTGTTAAATTATGTATTTGATCGTTTTGTTTAGATTTAAGAAATAAGAATTTTTATTTATGTATTATTTTACTTGAATGCATTTTTTTTGTTTTATTGAAATCACTTTGTCTATTCTTTATGTAATTGCATATTTCTTTGATGTTGCCCCTTTAGAGCTCTAATGGAACCTCAGTTTTAAATTATATTTTGTTTCCTTGTTATTATTATTGGTGTTGTCATTGCAAGTAACTCAATCAAAATTATGTATTTGATCAATTGATATATTCAATAATTGAACTTCTTAATTTATTTATATTTTTAATCACATACATTTTTAAGTAAATTGCTATCATTCATTTGTGGAATTATTTATTTCTATTACAGATAGAGTCAGTGAGTGGGACTAGTTTGAAGACTAATCAGTGAATGGGTTCAATATGACAAGCCATAGACAATTCAAATATTTCACGGTGGACTGGTGGATTCTTGCTTTCTTTTTTTTAGAATTTCATGTAGGATCAATACAAGTTTTAATAGATAATTTATTGTATTACTGATTTAATTCAAAGCAGTAAAAAGTATTTTATTCAATATTATCCATATAGTATGTGACAAATTAACTTGATTAAATAATTTGAATTTAACGTTCTAGTTTTAGTTAAGTCATCTAGTAATGACTTACTGGATTTTAGCAGATTTGAGTCTTTAGTGTTCAACATTAGACAATGTTTTTGCATGCCAGGCTCCCACACACTTCAATTTTGCATTCCATAGTCGTCACTTCAAGAGAGCAAAACCTTTCGCTGTTTTCCCATTCAATTCATTAATCATTTTATGGTGTAGTACAAGTTTAACCTCCTGCCAGCATCCTTTGGTTTTCCCACACAACGCGTCTGACCCTTTAGCAAACAAGTAAGCTCCTCTGTCCCACATAAACAGTGGGGGTGTCTTCAGCTTCTGACCAGGAAAAGGGGGCGGAGCCTGAATTCCAAAGTGGAACGAACTTCCTGTGGCTACGTCACTTTGGGATCGGCTGCGAGCTATTGAGCAACGCAGACAATCAGCGGAGTTTCGGGTTTGTAACGTTTGCATCTAGCAGTAAGTAAGACATTTAGAATTTTTATCTTGTTCCAACATATTTCCGCTTTTTGTTTGTGTCCTGTTCTTTATGTTGTATACATCTTTTTGTGGTATTTTGTAGCAGTTACAAGCTGTTTCAAAGTTCTAAAGCGATGCTCGCTTAACAACGGAAACTTTTGTCCCGAAGGCCGTGTTATGTGTAGCAACAGGTCCACGACGCTGGATTCCATTAACATTACTCTGCTTCATATTTACATATTTCAGTAGGAAAAAAAAAAACAGTATCCTTTTTTTTTTTTTTTTTTTTTTTTTTCAGCGGAGGTGAGGACCTTCGAGCTAGAGAAAGTAGCCTTGCCTGTTGTCAGGTTTAGGCTGCGGGATTAAAGAGCTCTCCAGTCTCAACGCTTTCGTCGAAACTGCCTGTGGGGATTCATGCTGGATTGGTTAGCTAAATGCGGTACGAAGCTAAAATGATGCCGGTAAGATTGGATTTATTTACACAAGTTTTATCGCTGTGCTGTAACATATCGTGTCTGTTTTCATACTGTACGATCGTCATGTTCTTACGTTGTGAATCACCAGGGTATTTAAATTAAGCTGATAGGGTAGCTTCTTCATAAGCTTTTGTTGTTAAGTGTTTTTGCGGTGATCGGTGCTTGTGAGTGTGCTAGAGGACGTAAATTGCTTCCTAGGATATGTAGTGTACAAACCCGCATCAGTCTATTCCCTTAGGACGTATACTTGTAAAGAGTGATCATCTTAAGAGCCCAACTACAGAAGCTTTATCATTTGCATAGTCTGTACTTGGATATTCATATTTCTTTGAGCATATACTAGAGCAGGGGGCATATGCCAAGTGTTGTTGGCAAAGGCTAAGCTTAGCTCTGGACTCTTGCCGTGTCATCACTATCATCATCTTCATCATCAGTGGTCCATTGCTTTTGCTGCAGTGTGGGATATAATTTATCAGTACCTCCTTGATGCATGTAGGGAGAGCAGTGGACAGCTGTCAGTGTCCCATGTAGGGAAAATTAGAATTGAAATTTCATGCTGATAAATAATGATTGGCATATTTTATAGGGTGTTAAATGTCAGAACCAATGATTTTTAAAAATAAATTTTTAGAATGTAGCATAAAATGTTACGTTTAATTCAGAAATTAGGGCAAAATTTGATCGACGTTTCCTAGTTTATGCTGAAACCTGTAAAAACGTTGCTCCAAAAATCACAGGAAATTGTTCATGAGAAATAAGTTTTAGATGTTTGTATGAAATGTTCAACAAATCAAATTTGAGTGTTGAACCTTTATGGTGTTTACTATAAATGTCTGTTTTTGGGGGGTTGAGTGACAGAATATTTTTTTTGTCACAAGGACTTTATGCACACTCAATTTCTCAACATAAACATCAGTCAAGTTCTTACGGGCCACTACAAGAGATCTATCCTGCTAACAGCCATCACTATCTACTCTTACTCTGAAGAATTTGAATTAATGACTTACAGTAACATTTAATTTCCCTTTGGGGTCAATAAAGTATTGAATTTGAATAAAGCTAAACATTTTTTTGAGTGTATACAGATGCGTAAACATTAAACAAGCCATGGTTAGGTTGATATAAAACAATACTTGTTTTCAGGTAACTAAAATCCAATGCTGCAGCCTTGCTAATAGTTAAAGTTGCATTTACCTTTATTCACCTATTGTCATAAATGCTAGAAAACACAGCATGTGTTGATATAGTGCCAATATATTTGTCATCTCAAAGGATTTTACAAGTCAGACAGGACTTATTTATGTTGAAGAATATATAATACTTTATTTGAATACATCCTACCATGTAAATAATCTTAAATTGCACACATCCCAGTTCTAAGAAGTCCATCTAAATGTGTTGAATAATCATTAACAGTACAGCAACCCCTCATCTCGAGTGAACATGAGGAATGTGTGAACAGACAACATTGCCAGAAGTTGCCTGACGTTGGTGTCTGGCAACCTCTGACATTGTGTTGTATTAACGTTATTACTATGATTATTTTCATATCAAAACAGCCTTTGAGTTATTTTTAATTAATCGTCTGGCGGCTTAATTTATATCACAGAAGGAACAATTTTTTTCACTTTGGCTGTCTGATTATAAAGTAAAGCCAGACGATTTCAGCTTGCAATAAGCTGTATTAATTGTTTTTTAGCGTAACATTTTCTTAATCTCTTTTTTTATTAATTAAAGTTTGCCTTACATTGAACGAGGCTTACTGTTGAGAAACAGGTTGTACAAGACAGAGTGATGTTGATTGTATAAACTCATCATGACACATCTTACGTAAGCCCTTATCTTGATTAGCGTATCCTTCTTGGCAACCGAGTTGAATTTAAATAACACCTGTTGTGTTTATGACCTCAGCTTGTTAAGGGCATGTAGTCAACATCGTTGCTATCGACAGGCTTCTCTTCTCATGATTTTTTTTTTCTCATTAATAGCATGGATGGATGCTGCACGTGTTTTGATGAGATACGGTTTCTTGTGTTTGATTAAAAGAGAAATGGCCTGTGTTCACTCTTTTCTGATTGGAGGTATTGTTTTTTTTTTTTGTTTTTTTTTTGAATTGCAGCACCAATCAGTGACCCAGGTTGTAGAGGCCAGGGCTCGGGGAGGAGTGAGAATGTAGTGGCATAATTGTTGGCTGTGATTTAAATGGGGGTAACGGGGAGGGTCACTGTTTCCGGAACACAATAAAGCAAAGGAGCTCTTCAACACTGTGTGGTGGAAACCACATTGTTTGTGCCCCTGTGCCATGGCTGCACTCCGATAAGGGACACTCGCCCCCTTTATTGAACCAGAGCATCGTGTAACTCATTTACATCCGAGTTGCGGTTATCTCTGCTTAAACAGCTTTGTCGAGCTGCTATTTGTGATTCTCACATTTAGGCTTGAATTCATTCTTGTTTATTGACTAATAACTTTTATCAAGATAATTTAAAGGAACAGTTGTGGGAGAACAAACTTAAAGAACTGCTATGGAAAACACCTGGTTTGTTTTACAAATGTAAAAAAAAAAAAAAAATCCTGTCGGTTTCCTATTTCTCTCCCATGACAAAAGGCTGCTTTGTGAGTAGATTTTTAAGTTGATACTTGATATGTTTGTGTACATATTTCGGTTATCATTATTCCATCACACATTTTTACCATTTCTCAGTTACACTATCTGCTGTAGCAGATTGTGAGAAAGGGGAGTCATACTTCAGGAAGTAGACTTTTGCTGTGTCAATAAAAACCTGAGAAGGGTTTCGCCCTGACATCTACACTCCTTTAACTCTATGGAAGAGTTGTGGTGTTTTCTCAACTACACCATGTGATAAACAAGGACATTGCATGGACTGATGGGCAAAAGGACTGTTGGATTTACATAATCTTTTTATGAACAAAAACGGTAATTTCACTCTTTTTTTTGTGACACAGAAACTTGGACTCTTATTGGCCAATCCTGCTCTCTTTCTGTTTAATATGATCAGTTCAACGACCTCTTAAGGTACACTTCATGCTATTATAACATTAACCAATTAGTATTATGGAGTTCAACCAAAACACTTTGTTTAGGAAGTAAAGAAGTAGCTGTTTCTGCCAGTTTTGTCTGCAGACGATTAACTGAATTCTCAACCAATTGGATCACTGCCTCAGACTCAAAGATCATCAGCAGAAATGAGATGTCTGTAGTGAACATGTTTTTTAAGTGATAACTCTGCTGATTGTTCAGAAATGAATGATGAACGTGTGTTTTCAGTAGGCAATGTGATGGAACTCTATTAAGGAAGCCACATAAATATTAAGATTTTCTCCTAAATTTGGATGGCTCTATGTAAAAACAAAAAAAAAAACAACTTTGTGCAAAAATCCTTGTTGTCAAAGTAGTTATTCAAAAAAAAAAAAAATTAATCAGCCACAACATAGATGAGTCTTAATATGTAAAGCTTCTCTTAACATTTGGACATGGGTTCCAGATTCAGAATCATTTTTCTCCAGTAATTAAAACGTAACAGTGTTCTTTTAATTATTATTGTTCAGTCCCCACTTGTGAAACTGGTACGCTTGCCAGGTTTGTGAACACTAATTTTATATCAACTGTACTTATATCAGCCAGCGTCTATTGCTCAGTACTCTGCTTGTTTTTATGTTTTACTCTTCTGGTTTAAAATTTGTTCTGCATGCATTTGCTCTCTTATTTTATTGCTGGTTTTGATTAGTTTCACCCTTTAAAACCCTGACTAAATTTCTATTTTTCACTATTTTTAATTGGTCAATCAATGAAATATTGCTCTAATATTATTAGTTATTTATTCACTGCTCAACATTGTAATAACTTTTGAATGTTTGGAATCACACTGGCTATGAGTGTGTTAAGGAATGCTCTTCTACTACAGACTTTAGTCAGGATTCATTCCATCGTCCATGAAGATGTTATACCTGGAAACTGGAATAGTTCCTGCAGCGGAAAAGGCCATTTCATCCTACAGTCGGGAGTTTGCCTTCTTTACTCGGTTTTGCATATGAAAGATTAAATGCCACAAGGGCATCATTCAGTGAGTTTTCAGGGAATAGTGAATAGCTAAGTCCGTCTCCCCCGTTCTCCCCAGCTTATCATATTTTACATAAATTAAAAAGACCTCAGATATTTAGTATTCATTGATTACTCATACAGTAGGTTATTTTCTGGAAAGTGAAGTTTTTTGTTATACATTTAATAGCAGTCATATTCAAGACCATTTGAGTAATTTTGTTTCCTGTGACCTCGGTCTTTTTCAGAATCGTTTAGTTCAGCAGTCAGGGCGTCTCCACAAAAAGTAATAATTCTCCTCTGCTTAGTTTCGACTCCATTTTTTCCTTTATCTCCCAGATTGCCTCTAAGTGGGAACCGTCTCATCACGTAGACCAGAGAGGGGAGGATATTGCGAGAGTGCAGATCATCAAGCGATAGGCTGAGTGCTGCAGTGCAGAGTATGAATAGAGATTGTTCAGACCGAAGTGGCACAGTTTGTTTTAGTGGTGTATAAATCCCTTCTTGTTTTTTTTTTTCTAAATGCTGCAGCTGAACGACGGCAAATGGATGTTTGGATTCCATGTACTGTCTGCAGTTTGTTACTCCTGACCTTTTCTCCCTCCTTGCCTCATCCTCTTGTGCAGCCCGCGTTTCAGTGAGTAGGTGAATGAGATGAAGAGAAATAATGCAGAAAGCCATTAGAGGGGGGGTTTCTGTTGCCTCACCTTTCTGAAGGACTGCCATGCTGGAAGCGAGTCAACTCTTGGAACTGTGGAGCGCACGCACACATGCACAGACAAACGCTGCTGCAGTCTGTTAGAATCCCATAGATATTGGATTCAAAAGGTGACTTCATCAACAAAACGTGGCTGATTCATTGACTTTGCGAGTAATTGAAAGCATGGATGTGGACGTGAAGCGAAGAAGCTTTACAGATGGGTTAAATTATAACCTCCCCCTTCCCCCTGTTATCTTTTTCAGCTGTAAATATGCCTCTTAATGTCTCCTATTTAATCAGTTTATTCACCAATTGGCATTTGATAACATCTTGGGTACAACTAGTAGTAAATCTCAATGTATTGAATTGAACTTAAACATTTTGCGGATTATGTCCATGCTCTTTTAATGTGACAACATAACTGCGGAGCAACAATAAATATCGTAGGTAAAATGGAGTGGAGCATTAAATGTTTATATCTTGTCTAAGTAAAACGGTGATTTGACATTGTCTTAAAAAATTTAAAACAAACCGTAATATGATTTATTATTATTGTGACAGTTAAATTATTTTACTTACAGCATTTATTGTTCTCATTTGCGTCATGGAGGAATGATAAATCTAACATCACTCTTTCAGCCTGCTGAGCAGCTGGATATGGCAGGGGCACGGAAACGGAAAACAATTACTGGACCTTAGTCCTGAGACTTCTGAATAGAAGGAATTTGGAACGTCTTGCTGGGCGCCGTCTGCTGCAACCAGCATGGGTTTAATAAAAAAACATATCAGGGATGTTTTAGATTTAATTTTAAACACGCGTCTGACCCCACAGATGCGTTGCCTCTTACACCTCGCCCCATACAGAACAATACTGTCACATTAGCCTTTTTCTCTGACGTCTCTGAAATTTCTGTAGTTTTGAAACCGCACGATGACTCCTTCTGTCTTAAGAAAGACACAAATTATAGGTTGTCTGTGACTGGATGGGTTTTGATGGATTACTTTGCTATTGCAGAGCAGTTATACTAAAGCCCTGTCATTAGCCTATGTCTGGACCTTGTGAAACCGTCCAGAGAGCAAAACAACAAACCGTTTTGATCCACCTTATTCAATGTGAGCTAATGGACTCTGATCTTGAAGTGAAGGGCAACAGAATTGACTGCCAAGGTTCTGAGGTGGAGCAGACGGATTAATAGACTTTTAGGATTGTTGGAAGTAATTTATTTAATAATCCTGTAACCTACTTGGTCTTTTTTTTTTTGACGATAAAGGAGTGTGCCACATGTAGATGATTGAAAGTCTTGTTTAGATCTGTAATAATTGACATTTCTTTAACAAAACCCCGCATGCAGTCACAAAGAACAGGACATAAATCATGTCTTTATCAACTTTATTGCTCAGCCTTGCAGCCGCTTCATCTTATGTAACCGTATTCTTGGCAGAAACACTGACAAGAAAAAAAAAAGGTCTTCTAATACAGTAACGCAGAACAATTGAGATGGTGTATATTTGATTTTCAGTCTTAGGAGCCTTTGAGCTCCTTTCAACAGGGAGCTTAAGCACTGCCAGCTGCAGTCTTTCTGCTCCTCTAGATGTGTTCTTATTACAGCACCTTTTGTCTGTGGGTTTTGATGTTGCAGCCTTTCATCTTTAAAATACACCCAATCCTTTCTGTCTCCTGCAGAGAGAGGTCCTACAGCTGACCTCCAAGACTGTGAGGTTTTGTTCTGTCCAAGTTATTACAACTTTCCCTTTAGCCCAGGTACAGAAATGTGATCCAGATAAGGAATTTCTGGATTTTATATATATATGGGTTATATTATGTATAATAAGGTATTGGCTATTGCTCTTGTGTGTGCTTGAGAAAATAAGCTCACTATTGTGTCTCAGAGACAGCAAACTGGTAAGAGGCTATATTTTTTATATAGCAGATTAGCATAATCCCTATGATATACCCCCAGTGACCTTGCCTTATAGCTTCTTCAATTCTAGATAACCAGAGGACAGGCTGCACATTTCTTTAGATTGGCAGTCATTTTCATTTTGTAATTCTTTACCGTCACACCAACGCCAAGTGCTGGGAAATGGCTTTGACTTTGCTGATGCTATAATAGAATAGCAGAGGCTGCTTGCACCTTCTGCATTCCTGGCCAATCTCTCAGACAGGAAGGAAGTGCAATTCAGCTTCTGATCTGCTCATTTGCTTCACATCTAATAGACGGAAGGCAAATGAAGCAAGTCTCTGCCAAATGTTTTCGTTTCCAGTCTGCATTAGTTTTGCCCGGCTCTGAGTTGTTTTAAGGCCGTGTGAAGCTAGCGAGGCTTTCTGGTTATCTGCAGAGTAGCTTTTAATTTGCCCTGCAGTGAGACCATCAAGCTGTTATTGAGCTGTTTCATTTTGCTTGGTGTTGTCTATGAATATTTAATGCTCTCAATTTGTCCAGCTCAGTCAAAACAGGGACTCCAGATACTTTTTTTTCCTCCTCTTCATCATGCATAGCAAGGTGATATAGTACTTTTTTTAAAAAAAATCATCAAATGACCCACAATCTATAATAATGTGAAATATTTTTTTTTCTTATTGATTTCACTTTTTTAAAAATACAAACTCTACATAAATTCCTTATGTGAATCTAAAAATTAATGATATCATTTGAGGGCTTCATCATTATAGCCTCATCCACAGGATGCATGATAAAGTTCTAACTCATCCACAAGGTTTCTGGACCTGGTCACTGTTGGACCTGGTTCATTACCTTCAGCGCTGGAAAGAAGCTGCTTTCGGTGTCAGAACTGCCACCCAACACTATTCTCCTCCTATTGATTTCTTCCACCTTCTCTCTCTCTCTGTCAGTCCACCATGTTTACACAGGCAGGTCATGTGTTGTATGTCCTCTGGGATGTTGTGAACTGCTTTGGATTTACTTCCTTTGGAATTTGGACCTCTTGCTGTACGATGACGATGTACGATGGGACGTCAAGTTGAGCAGAACCGCGTTAGAGTCACCAAGCAGCCATAAATCCGCCTTGGTTCCACCGGGTGATCTTTCACTAAAAAGGAATAAAAGGTTAAATCTGGTTACAATAGTCTGCATCACGCATTGCAGGAAGGGTGATGTTTTCTGTGCTGACGATGATGACTCACCAACTTTGTCAATGGAGTCTTTTCACTGACATCTTTATTATCAGTCCGGTCCGGTCCGGGCCTCTGACTCAGCACGCTATTCTCCCCTCCTCCTTGCATTGTCACTATAAAACTGTTTGTGTGGTACGATTATCGGAGACTGGCACCAATTCATTTGCTCAAGAACCTTAGTTTGTGTTCTGACTGAGTCAGAACTGTCTGTTCTCTTCTTTTTGAGTTTCAAACTTATACTTATTTTCATAATGTAGGTAAGACTGATTTTTATAGAAGCTTTTTCTTTTCAAATTAGACTTTAGATGGAATCCTAAAGCTTCCACCTTGTTAGAAGCTCATCGTGCTTCTGATTATGTGGTATAAAAGAAAACCTGATTAGTTGTCATATTATCTTATTATTCTAGTATGCTGCTAGTTTAGATAACTTCAGACTTTGTAAACTATGAACTACATCAGGTGCTTTTCATCCACCATGTAGCTCAACCATAGCCAGCCGTTAAATGACGGCAAATATGAATGACTTCAGCAGCGTCCAGTAACATGCACACATAGCTCTGCAAACTCCAGGCAGTCCTCTCCTCAAACAGAAAACATTTATGGAGAATTGTTGTAGTTGTTGTTAAAAAGTAAAAAAAAAAAGACAAATAAAAATAAATGGGAAAGATAAATTAATAAAAAGATGGTGGCATAAAAATAGCAATTTGGTTGGATTTATATAGTCAGGGATTATGTTTGAGCTATGTGCCAGTGGAATGCTTCGCTTCTGTATCAGTGTACAGAATCAGTTTTTATCTGTAGTAGCTGAAGGCTTTCACATTCCATCCCACTTTCAGATGTGTGGAGGTGATAACTTTACATCTTCCCCTTAATGCTCATTGATCTACAAATCAAGCTTTTCCAGAATCAGCTGTGTGGAGCCGGTTTCCGTGTGTTGGGTTCCAGGGATCTCTCTCAGGGTTTAGCTGGATTTGAGTTCAATGGTGTGAAGTTAAATGGAATTTTGGAAGTTTTTTTTTTTTTTTTTTTTTTTTTCCTCCTGTTGACAGATAAACGGAGCATAGAAATGATATACTGCTGGTGAAGGAAGTAGACATTGTATACACACACTCACTGTGAAAAGCTGACCCATAGGGGAATTCTGCTCCAGCTCTCCAGAACTGTGGTGTTTTCTTTGCCATCATCAGCTCCGCTTGGCACCAGGATCCTTACTCTCACGTTCCTGTTTAAGTTATCTCTGCCTAACATGCTTGGCTAACTACTTCTCTCTCCCTCCCTCCGCCTCCTTTGCACAGATGTTCTTGACTGTATACCTCAGCAACAATGACCAGCATTTTTCTGAGGTTCCCGTTACCAAGGAGACACTGTGTCGAGATGTGGTGGATATGTGCAAGGAGCCCGGGGAAACGGATTGCCACTTATCCGAGATGTGGCGCGGATCTGGTGAGTCTGGAACAGAAGATTTTTCAGGTCTATTATCCTCGCAGTTGGGTTTTCATAAAGATGGTGTGTTCATTTGAGTTGCTTCACAAGAGCTCATCTCAGTATATATCTGCAAAGCAAATTAGGTAGAAACTATAACAACCCTGACAAGAACAAAGCACCTTAATATCTCCTACATCTCCAAAGCTGGAGGTGGGGGGGAGGGTGGGGTTATAATTTCAGCCTCCTCTATCCCCTATCTGAGACGTAATGACTATTCAAAATCAGAACTCGAGTAGCAAGGTTTTCGAGCCGTTTCCATGGTGAGGCTTCAATAAGAGTGAGACAAGTGCCAATTATTGCGTTCGAGTACTTCCACTAGTAGTCTGAAATGAAATCTCAGGATAATGAAACGGCAGTCTCATTTTGCAGTTTTCTACTGGCCACTTTAGATTTAAGATGTTAAGATTTAAACGAAACACTAATAATGATGCAGTTTTTATTTGCTGATTTATTTGGCTGTTCTGCCATTACTATGGATCATTTGATTGACCTCTGCCTGACTGCGATGTAACGCCCCTTGTGCAATGAAACAGGCTTAGATCTGCTGATGAAAATGTCACAAGAATTGTTGATGAGCCCTTTAGTGCCACGTCAGCCGAAAAGAATGAACAGCACACTTTTTTTTTTGTCATCAAGTTTGTGCCAAGAGACCTTAAGCCTTTGTGCCTTTCAGTGCAGGTCAAACAACATTCTCTAAGCAAACACCACATGTACGCTTGACCAGCCTTGTTTTTGTCATGATTGACTCAAACTGCTTTTTAATGTTCTCTCTCTCTTTTTTTCTCATTTTTGTATAACCTCTGATGCCCTCTGTTCACAGAGAGACCTGTAGGAGATGGTGAGCGGATGTGGGATGTGCTCAAAAGATGGGAACCGCACAGAGGGGAGGTGCGCTTCTTTTTGCGCCACAACCGTGCACCCGGCAGAGAATCCGGTACGTTTTCAGCCTGTAAATTAAAGATAAGTAGAGGTGTCGGTGTTCGTTCACTTCTTCTACAAATTCAACACCATTGTGCAAGGGACATTTGACACAGAGATTCTAAATAACAGAGATTGCTGCAGTTTTTAAATACAAAAAGTCCAGTCATTCAGGAACTTTTCGGACCAGAGATTGCTCCAGACCAGTTTACTTTTAAAGGGACAAGATATTTTTAAGTGAGTTCCTGTGAAGTTACCAGTAATGTCTCCCTTACTTTTAGTATATGAGCTAACATTAATGATAGCCCTTTGAAAGCCTTAAGTTTACTCCACTCTTGATAGATTTGGAGCAGACTGACGATATGCAGCTGGTCAGGTGGGTTTTACAGCCAACAGCTGCAGCTTTAGTCTCTTGTCGAAGTATTTACAAAACTTATGTTCATGTGACCATTTTCGTTTTTACTTGTTTAATTGCTTAATTAGCTAAAATCAGTTATCCTTGTCTGACTGGTTGTTTAACTGGTTATCTTTCTACTAAAGCCGAGGAAACTATTACAGATATAAAATATTCCTTTAATCAAATGAATAACTGAGCACTTTAGCAAGCAAGCTTTATTTGTATGTTTGAAGCCAAATGAAAGCAGAGAATCCTGGTCATATTTGTGGCCTGTTTTTGTTTTCTTAAGATGACAAGAAGTATCTTATAGGTTGTTGACCGTCTTCTCAGCTTCTGGTTGCGCAACTAAGCCCTTTTACCCCTCACAGCTTGAGTCTAGCCATGGGATTAGGTGGTTGTTTTCCCTTCCTGTTATCTTCTGCTGGTCTTGTTTCCCACACTGTTAGCTAAGCTTTTCTCTGTCCTTCCAATAAAGCCCCGGATTACCTTTTTGGTTCACTGTGTTTATTACTGTATGAGGTCAAAACAGTAAACCGGAAGGATATGATAAAGAAACTCGGTTGTGTGTGTTGGTCGAATTGCGGTTGTACTTTACGCTCGGATATGAACTCAACAAATCTTGTTTTATATTCAGCTTACTGTTCATGTAAACTGAGAATCAATTAAATGATAAAGATCATGAGTAGCGGAATAACTTTGTTTTTGTCAAATCGTAGTTTTGCGACTAAAATTCAAACATCCAAGAAGCACAGACACAGTTTTGTCCCCAGACTCTGATGGTTACGTATTCGTTTAAATCCAAAGATTATTTATTGTAAGTTACAAGGAGTACTTATCCCGCCGGTTATCCAGAGGAGCAGCCCAGCCAGTCTGTTTTAACTGAAGCATGTCTTTTTGTGCCACAGTGTTATAGAAACCTTGATGTTTCACTGTGTTTATGTGCGCGTGTGTGTGTGCGTGTGTGTGTGAGAGACACAAACAGGCAAGAATCCAAGAAGAAGTTCCAATCATTTTTCACAGCTACCTGTAAAGGCCACCGCTTTAACAGCTTGATGTCTTTTGGTGTCGCCAAATTAGAAAAAAAAAAAAAATGGTTACTTGAATGAAACACTACAGCAGATTGTAATCCCTGAAGTCTTTTTTTGTTTTTAATTCTGTCTGTCGCACAGGAGGGTCAAGAGGCCTGGATTCAAAGAGAAATGGAGTGAGAGCTCCCCCTGAACGAAGGATGGAGAACGGGGTAAAACAAACTATTTAAGATATGATTGTACAATAGTTTAATCTAAAACAAACCGGTTTTATTGTATGAAGATTAAAAAAAAATCTGTTACTGGCTTAATTCAGTGTTTTGTTTTTATTTATTTTTTTCCATACCGAATCCCTCATTCATCTTAGGTGGCGACTCCTCGGATGGACATGACGTTAGCTGAGCTACAGGAGATGGCCGCCAGGCAGCAGCAACAGATTGAAGCCCAACAACAGCTGCTCGCTTCCAAGGTGCATAAAGCCGTGCTGGGAAAAGGAGTCGAAAGAATTTAGTTGAGAAGTGGTCAGGATGAAAGTAAAAGCCAAAATTATTGGAAACGGAGCTCAAGTAGCAGGTGCTTAAAAGTCAGACGCACTGCTGAATTTGAGAATACTAAGAGTGTATTCGGTGGTTGTGACAGAATAGTGGGTTGGATTGTTAATGATTGCAGGATAAGTTTCTGGTATCTGCAAAATCTACATGACTTCCTGCTGGTAGTTGAATACTGTTTTAAATGACCCGGTTCCCCATCCTGGTTTGGATTTATTTGTTAGGTACAGTACTTTTTTTTTTTTAAGAACTCAAATATAATTTAAGCACATCAACAAACAGGTTAGCTTCAGCACACATGACCTGAAGATTTCCAGAAAATTGAACCTGTTTTAACAGAATTCAGTTATTAAAACCTGATGACTGTTTGGATGTTAAACACCATTCATCTCGACTGCTTAACACCATTGAATAAGATCAATCTCCTGTCATTTAACTGTAAAGCATATGGTGAGATATTGTTTTCATAACCACTAAATGGAATGGTGTAAAAGGATACGCAGATTAAACAAAAACATAAATGTATCTAAAAACCGCAGCTGTATTAAGTCGGTAATGTTTTCAGCGCGAAACATTTTAACGTTTTTTGTCCGTCTGGGGGATTCTGCTTCCAGTGGTGCTCAAAACAAGGTGTGCAAGAAATGGACATACAGTTTGCAATTTTATTATTTTTTTATTTATTTATTTTATTTATTTATTTATTTATTTATTTTTAATTTTATTTTAATTTTTTACAGTTTTATGTGACGTTTGCCCCCCCTGTAACACTTTCTTAATCTCCCCTCTGCAGGAGCAGCGGCTGTGTTACTTGAAGCAGCAGGAGCAGCGCCAGCAGCAGCAGGCGTCTGAGCAAGAGAAGCTCCAGCGTCTCCGAGAAAACATCGAGAACCAGGAAGTGCGACTCAAGAAGGTCAGGGCTCTCAAGGGCCAGGTGGAGCAGAAACGTGTCAGCAATGGCAAATTAGGTGAGCTTAGGGACTTTTTTTTTTTTTGCGTGCGCGTGCGTGTGCGTGTGTGTGTGTGCGTGTTTGTTTTTGAGAGAGCATCTCAGAATGAAAATGTCTGTACTTATGTTTTTGTTTCTCTTTCTCCTCTCACCCCACTTCTGCAGTGGAAGAAATCGAGCAAATGAATAACCTTTTCCAGCAGAAGCAGAGAGAACTAGTGATGGCCGCATCCAAGGTGGAGGAGCTCAGCCGGCAGCTGGAAACGCTTAAAAATGGCAAAAAAGACAACATGCACGACAATCAAAGCTCTGTGGCAGAGCTGGACCGCCTCTACAAGGAGCTTCAGGTGTGCAGAAATAAACTGAGATGATTAAAAATGCATAATTTATGTACTTAAATGATTCTTATTTTGCCTGGTCTGCTGTACTCGTCAGCTGAGAAACAAGCTCAATCAAGATCAGAACTCAAAGCTGCAGCAGCAGAGGGAGAATCTAAATAAGCGCAACCTGGAAGTGGCGGCCATGGACAAACGGATCAGTGAGCTCAGAGACCGGCTGTGGAAGAAGAAAGCGGCTCTTCAGCAGAAGGAGAACTTGCCTGTGAGTTTCATCATTCCAAATCTTTCCTTTTCCATCTTTGACTTGCTCCGCTTGTCGTGAGCTGCGTTTCCATTAACCATGAGCTTGCGCAAATTGAGATTGTAAAGGTAAATGCGCTTAATGGAAACACTGCAGTTTCAAAGTTTGTGCGCTATGATGAGGTGTTTCTCGACTTTAGCAGAATATGGACAAAGATTTGCGCACATTTGTAATGGAAACGCAGCTACGTTTTACCAAAAATCCTATTTGTCACAGATCTTCCCCTAGTGACCTTAAAGTAAGGCTGTTTCTGTCTCTGTTTTACATCAAGCCTCAGACGCCACATTATTCAGAGATCAGCCATGACGTAAGGCAACTCAACCCTCTTATCTTGTTTGGGAGAACTATTTAACTCCCCCGCCATACAAATCAATTCTTTTTGATTTGTTTTCCTGATTTATCTTTATTTGGGAATAAAATGATATGATCATTAGGACAGAGTTGCATTTTGCATTCTCACTTCTTCCCTGTCCCACTCTACAGTCTCATTTTGGCAGAAACGAGTCCTGACGACAGGGGAGCTGAAATGAGTGCAGTCTGTCATCAAGGCAGGCAGGCAGGAATGTCTTTAGATGTTATCTTTTCTGGCCTCCCTCTAAAAAAAAAAAAAAAAAAAAAAAAAAAAAAAAAACATTTTTTTTAAAAAAAAAACACCTTTTTCAA
>NW_015112669.1:327868-340626 GCF_001443285.1 Poecilia latipinna | reverse complement strand
TGCGAGTTTACGTCTGATTACTGAATGTTTTTTGTGCTCTCGCTCAAGAAAAAAAAAAATAAAAAAAACAAGAGCAACCAGTTTTCTTAAAGAAACATGACCATTTTGCAAATATTATATTATGTTTTTAAGAGTCATTTATGAAATAAAAGCTGAAATATATAGTACTTGTTAGAATTTGGCCGGCTGAGGTTTTTTGGTTTTTCTCTTTGGCTTCGTCTATTTGGCAGTAAAAGTACTGAATGTTCTGCCTCGCCTTCCCCCTGCTCTTCCACTCCACTCTTCCCTCTTCCAGGAGTTGTTTTGTACACATGTTGCCATGGGACTGTAATTGGGAGTCGACAGACTTGTTTGTAAAACTGACTGTGAGGAATAACATTTTTACTTGTGCCTTACGGTGGAAGTGTGGAATGAAAATGTGCCTTTTTTTTGTATGTCTATGGTTTGCAGCTTTCTCATGTTTTTAAAAAAATTTGATTTAAATCCTTTTGAACATGTGGGTTCTTTTTTTGTCTCTCAAAATTACTTTCTCTTCCTATCAAATTCGGGTCTAATCAATAACTCAATAAATGCACAAAAATCCACTTAACCATCCTGATGTGTAACTTTGTCTTGTAGAAATAAAATCTATCAGCCTGCAGTGTCTGAGTGGCCTATAAGTTGGAGTATAAATAATAAATGACCTAGTTGGCATATCACATATCGTGAGGTTTTGCTAAAAGCTTTTAATGAGCAACATACAGCCTGCATTAAAGCATCCCAGCTTGTTGTTTAAACCCTCTTGACATTTCTATTAAAACCAGGGTCAGTATATGGAAGCGTTTGCGGTTTTGTGTGTGTGTGTGTGTGTCTCTCTGCGTTTTTAGAGATGGAAACCTGAATAGGCCCTAGGGAGAAGGTGCCTTACCCACAGCCTGCCTTGAATCATAATGAGTGGTCCCCTTTCATACCAGCACAAAAACACAAGACACCCAAAGCCACATTTTTCTCCAGCTCGGCTGCAAAGGACTGGCAGACGTCGTCGCCACTTATTGGCCGAAGAACGATGCTCAGTCGTCCCCACATGATCTTGGCTACATTTTTTTTTTCCCCCTCTAGAGAACACAAAGAGGCTAATATTATGTTGAACAGGAAGGATTATTTGGTCTTTTGAACTGCTTTTGCATGTTTGTGCTTTTTGTTTTCTCAAGAATGGCTATCCTGCTAAAGAGAGGGCTTCAAAAGACGCTCACCGTCAGGTAACTAAATTAGTACTGCAGCTTTATCTGCTTTCTAATCACAACTAAGAAGCATGACTTCTTTACACAGGAAATTTCAACAATGTTTGTTTTAGTTTACTTTTCAGCATGACATTTGAAGCATGTTCATTTTCTTATAGAGGTCATCTTTGGCTGATAACTCAAAAAAATCATGTTAATTTCAGCCAATTCATTTAGTCTACAGTGTAAGAAAACTGTTAAAGATTATTAATATTATTATTATTATTTAATCAATTTTAGCCACTGCTTTCATGCTTATGATTGATTTTAAAATGTCTGTTTTTATACTTCAGATCAAACAGGTTGGGTACATTTAACAAGTGATGCAAAGTACAGTATGGAACATCTGTTCAATTTAGAAATATTTTTAATATGATAATTTCACAGAATATTATACCCTTTTTCTGTATATAAAATTTATATTAGTTGGTTAATTTGTTGGACTATCAGCTCTTGTAGCCACCCTGAAGTCGGTTGCTTCACAGATGTGACAACTGTCACTCGCACCTGTAGTTTTTAAGACATTGGTCTGAAAAGGTTACTGGATGGCACTTCTTTAGTTTAGAAAAACCTCATCACTACACCCTGAATAAAATCTTAAGCAGTGATGAGTTGTTTCAGCAAACCCCTTAGTGGGTTTAAATTAACTCTTATTGATTTCAAATGTGGTAAAATACTTTTTTCCCACGTCTTGAACACTGAAGTCAGCATCTCATAGCGCCACCTACAAGTCAGAAAAGAGCATCTCCTCTTTTTTTTCTACCTTTTTTGTTATACTCATTTCAATCATTAGTTTCTCTTCTATTACATTGTTTATTTAGGTTTTCATGTGTTGAATTTTCTCTGTTTTCCATCCTGTTCTGCTGCCAACGTCCTCTGTCTGACTAATAAATGCCGTCTTGTTTCGTCTTTCCCGCCCTTTCTTTCCCCTCCTCTGCTCTCTTAATACCACAGCTGCCCTCTGATGGCCAAGCCGGGCCGCAGTCCGGTCCGTCTCGTGTGGCAGCAGTCGGCCCTTACATCCAGTCATCCACCTTGCCCCGAGGTCCATCGAGGCACGAGCTGCTTGTAAAACCAGGCTACCCAGACGGCACTGCCACTCTACCAGGCAGCGACTCCCAGAGCAAGGCTAGTTCAGGTGAGAACCTCTGACTAGGCAGCAACCACCTGATTTGTCTTATTTTATTATATAAACAACATATACACGCATATTACAAACAGCTGATCGATTTAAAGTTGTATTAGCAACTTCTGAACTGAAGCCCTTCATTACTGAAATGCTTAAAAACCTATTTTGCTGTTTTTTTTGTTTGTTTTTTTCTCTGGGGGACATGTCCTGCTTTTTGCAGCAGCAGAGCAGACTGATACTCCTGCCGAGTGTGAAGTCAGTTTGAGCTCAGAAGGTAGCCAGTTTCCTCGTCCACTGCCTGGTGTGATCTATTATCTCTCATTTTATTTTAAGGACAAATAGTTTCTCCCCACTGTCTTGAAGATCTCTGTAGGCTAATATTTGCAGTGACTTGGGGGAGTGTTTTTCTATGAATTTTTTTCACTACTGAAAAAAAAATTTCAGTAGTGAAATTTTTGAGATCGAATCCACTGGACCAGTGCAACATAAAACATTGCTTTGCACTGTCTGATGAGATTCACTTGAGTCACTCTCTTATGCATTCATCTGTGGATAATAGACCATCTGTGTACATCATAGTATTAAAATAAAATCTCATCAGATGTGAAAAATGTTCATTACAAAAATATCAGCAACATCACACTCTCGCATTCCCGCTGCGTCTTCATCAACCTACATTTGTCCGTTTTTAGCAAAACGGCACGAAGGCAGTGAAAGTAACATGTTTATTTTTTTCCCCAGACTGTCCTGTTGCATGCGATTACTTCTGCATGGTGGGTTGATGTGCAGCATGATAAGAAAAGAGGGAGAGAGAGAGATAAAGAGAGAGAGAGGGATGGGCGGGGACAAAGAAGAATCTGTTCTTTATAAACAATTGTTCCCAGTTCTTCTCTAGCGTCTGAAGTGTAGAGCAAAGTATAAATCTGTCTCCGGGAGGCTGCGCTGCTCGCCGCATGGCCCCTCAGGGGTGCCAGTGCCTGGGCTCGGCCAACATCATGTCTAGAGCAAAAGAAACCTGAAGGTTTTAAGACTGCTTTACTTTTCTTGTCTTTGAATGCATCTCCGTTAGAAGCCATGTTCTTGCTTAAGCCTCTGAAAGAGCTGCGGGCTAAAAGAAAAGGTACACACTCGTGTTTGTGTGCGTGTGTGTGCTTTCAGGACTTCTCTATTGCGTCGAAACATTTTAGATACTTTTCATTTGATGTTGCTTATAATTTTGATAGCTCAGCATGTGTTGTTCTGCCATTTGCGTAAATTTCGCTTGTTGAGATTTTTTTTTTTCTTTCTTTTTTTTTCCTTGTCCGTTCTTTCTCTGCATCTCTAAATGGGTCAGTTGGAACAAATGCATAACCTTCACTTGAGCTGACAGTCGGAACAGACTGACAAACTCAGTCTGTTTGCGTTTGCACAATGTGCACTGATGTACGACTCTTCTTCATTTGGTTTCCTGCAAGTCTTATGGAAATATCCTCATTTTCCCATGGTTGTGATGCTAATCTCGCTGGAAGCAAGTGCTCCGTGGTTTATGGCTCATCTGACTGCAGACATACTTGGCCATTGGCTCAGTCTTATCCAGTCATCCAAAAGCAAGCCATAAGCGGGGAGATGTTCTCTGAACTTTGTGTTTTATTATGAGTTATCCCCATTTCTAGTTTAGTGTGGTTGATTTGGTTTCGTTATTTATGTCAGGAATATTGTACTATCTGAACAACCCTTCCTTCTCCTCCTCTTCCTCCTCCTCAGGTCTGCAGCCTGGGAAGCCGGCAGACTGGAACTCCTCAGGTCAAGATCCAAAGGTCAATGGGCCTGGCCCAGCTTCAACACTGCCACGGATGACCTCTTACTCCAACTCTAACACAAAACAAGGTAAGAGAACTACACACAGAATCTGAATTCTTTCCAGAACAATGTAAGAGCTGATTTAGCAACCTTCTGCCCTGTCGTTTTTAATAAATAAATTTACTGTATAATCAGATGAATCTGAACTGAAGAGAGACAGGAAGGGGCGCCCGTTCTCCATGTTTGAGCAGACGGAAGCTCCCGCTGCCTCCCTTCGCAAGAACCAGAGCAGCGAAGACCTGGTCAGGGATGCACAAGTGAGAGAAAAACTGGTCTAGTGTTAACCGATAGAAGTGCTTCCTCACATCTAAAAAGTTTTCCTTCTCTTCCATAACATCCAGTCTGCCCCGAAATCCGCAGTCAAGGTGCCCCCTCCTGTTCCCACCAAACCAAAAGGTCCCAGCGTTGTTCCCTACAGCAAGCAGGGCCTGAACACGGGCACTTTCCCCAAGACGAAGCCCCACAGCCAGCAGCCGCCAGCCGCCCTGGGCCGCAGCCCTCTACCACCCTCTCAAAGCCAGACACTCCCGCTGCCTTCCAAGCAGGACGCCCCGCCTGCAGCCACGGTCCGACCTTTCACCCCAGAGCTCCCGTCCTGGAGCGAGCGTCTGCCGTCGACGGCAGACGCTCGCTCCATTTACACCATATACACTCAGCAGCCCGGTTCAGGAAAGCCTTTCCAGTCTGCGATCCAGGGAACCCTCAACAGGGCTCAGACCCGCCCCAACGGGTTTACCAGCTGTGAGAATATTCATTTTGATCATGGCTCGCAATAAATTAGAATGATTACGGAAAAGTGAATTTATGTCATTAATTAAAACATCTGTTTTTTTTAGATTTATGACATAGACTGATGATTCAAATGTGAACCCACTGAAAGCATAAAACTTACATTTTCAGAAAATTTTAATATCACAGAAAACCATTGAAAAATAATTTTTAATAGACATGCCATCAGGCAGATTTGAAAATTGTCCAGCAGATAATTATTGAAGGTGGGTCATTGCTAACAATTGGCTGGTCACACTCCTGTTTCTAGGCATGTTAGTGGAAAGTTAAAAGGAGGAAAAAGCGCGGTACTCTATAGACATTGTTACTCGGTCCGTAAACTGTTATTGGTGAATGTAATTATTTTTCCCTTTATCATTTTAGTTATATTTAGCCTGTGGAATGTTGCAATTAGGTTTATTGGTTGATTTTTCTTGGCATGTTCAGTCTGGTAGCAGCAGTAAATACTAAATCCAGGACTTAAGGCTTTAATGATGTGACTCCACCTCCATGTACTTCAACATACTGTGGGTTTCTGTGATCATAGCGGTTTCCCAGCAACAACACAGCCTGTCTCTTGATGACCAAACTGAGTGTGTGTTTCCTGTATTTTCCTGTAGTTTATCCCAAACCAGTGATTCCAAGTGGAGGCTCCCAACACCTGGAGAACCCGTACCTGGAGCGCCGCTCCCCGGCCCCTGAAAACGAGGTTGACAGTGTCAGGAACAACGGCGGGAGTCCCAGCGTGTCTGAGGACCCCCAGCCAGAAACGGAGCGCATCCCCCGTCCTCTCAGCCCCACCAAGCTGCTCCCCTTCATCTCCAACCCCTACAGACACCAGAGCGATGGTGACCTGGAGGCCCTCAGAAAGAAGCTCTACAACGCTCCGAGGCCCCTAAAGAAACGCAGCTCCATCACTGAGCCAGAGGGTCCAGGAGGGCCCAACATTGAGAAGCTGCGCTATCAGAAGACCACCCTAAAAGCAATGGAGACCGCCGCTACCATGCCAACCACTCCAGCTTTTGCCAGAGAAACAGAAAAGGCGGGAGACGGACCTGCGGGGCCGCATGTGCAGAACCCGCAAAGCATCGCAGAAGTCCCCCAATCAGAGATGGGTCAGGCTCTGAAGAGAGGAGAACTGCCGTCGCACTCGGCCGGCGCCAACGTCCCGCCTCCTGCCACGCCCGAACAGACCCCACCTCCTTCAGCCTTTCCAGACTGTGAGCTCATCATCCCACCCCCTCCTCCGTCCCATCCGGCTCCCAGGCCCGACGACGCGCTCTTCCCTCCGCCACCCACTGCTGGCGTGGACGACACGATGCCCACTCTACCTCCTCCGCCTCTCGAAAGCTTTGTTGAAGAGTTCCCCCCATACCCCCCGCCGCCGTACCCCAGCGGAGCGGAGCAGGACAGCCTGGGAGAAGACACGTTTAACATGAAGGCGCCTGAGGTCACCGGACAGGTCACGCTGCCTCCGGTACGAACCGTCATCATCCTAAGCAACTATTTTCCATATGTTCTGTTGTTTTCAAAAGCATTCAGTTATTCTGTGGTCTATTTTAAAACTCCTTCAAATCTCCAAAAGAGCAAGTCATGAGTGAGTTTGTGCAAGTTCTGCTGGTCAGTGGAGGTGAACTGATCTGAGGTTGTTATATAACCAGAAGTCCTTGTAAATCACTGCTATTGTTTTTCTGGAAAATGGGTCCTGTTCTCCTAACACTAAGAGGATATATTCAAAAATAAACACCAATTTGTCTTTTGTTGTTGCTAAGCTGTTAAAAAAAAAGACGTGCTAAGCGGTTTTCGTGGAGATGTGGAAGGTTTTGAAAGAACAAATCAGTAGGATAAAAGTAGTATGACCCATTTTCTCCTCCCTCTGGTTCAGTTGTTCTCACCTCTGTAACCAGCATAAAAAATTAAAGGACTTTTGTTCTTAATCAAGTTGCATAACAAAGGGAGGACAATTTTTTTTCCCCCTGTGCTTTCACTTATAACCTGGATTAACATGCGCACAGAGCTGGAAAAACATTTCACTGCCCTGATCCACAGGCGACCTGAGCAGACTGAGAGCAGACGCTTCAGCAACACAGGCTGCACTCATGACGGCTGTTTGTTTTAAGTGATGATAAAATCCTAGCTACCTTTTTTTTTTTTTTTAGGGAAAGAGGACTAATTTGCGCAAGCCTGGTTCTGAACGCATCGATCACAGCATGAGGGTGAAGTTCAACCCTCTGGCTCTGCTGCTGGACTCCTCTTTGGAGGGAGAATTCGACCTGGTCCAGAGAATCATCTATGAGGTAAGGCCTTTTTCCATCAAATGAAACATTTTCTGTTGCTTCCACCCCCCGCCTTATTTTATTTATTTTGGGTTTGAGCTAGAAAATCTAACAAACAAAAAAACGTTCATGGTCACTATATTTAAATATCCCATGACTGCAAAATTAGAGCTGCACTAATCAGATTCTATGGATAATTTCGGGTCCCTTTTTTTTTTTTTTTTTTTTTTTTTTTTTGTAAAGATTTGACCTGTTACAGATTTTAGTTTATTCTGATTGAAGTGAATTGAAATGACAGCAAAACACTTGTTTTTGGTTTGTTTGGTTTTTTTCTGCTTTATACATAAAGGAAATATGCAGTTCCTAAAAAACATTTTTATTCAGTAAAACATGATTTTCTCAAACAGACAAATGTTACAAATTCAGTAAAACACATCTCAATGTAGGATAGAGGTGTATATATATATATATATATATATATATATATATATATATATATATATATATATGTATACATATGTAAAAAATCCTTTGAAATGCACATAACTGATTTTACCCTTATTTCACCTGTGTCTTATTATTTTTCTGTTTTATATTTCTTCTACAATTTGTGTAAATATGCATGCTTCCATTTACAATCTAACTTGCTGCTGGTACACATCAATACAGGAAAGGATAGTTCTGTTCTGTTTTATTTTTATTTTTTGAACACCTTAAATTGTGGAAATTCCCCAGATCATAAGATATTCTTTTCCCCAGCAACATTCATTCAAAAATAACATTGTTAGATATAATAATCTATCACCATAAAATTATGTTATGGCGTTGGATTGTTAGAATTATTTCCTGCAACGGAGCCGTTGCCTTAAGCTTCCTTTCTTATAAGAACAAATGCTAATCTTCTGATTTTGGCACACAGACCGTATCACACTGTGTGAGAGAGCAGTCGGTGTTACACACCTGCAGTCAAACAAGATGTCACTAATATTTGAAAGTAGGGATTAAACACAGCTAACATTTTAGGCTGTCTGTAGTATTTTAGCACAAGATTTACCACAATTAGTATAATAGCATGGCTAGTATCACTGGCCGTAAACATCACACTTTGTATTTCGTGTAAAGTTAGCGAAGCCTAAGCTTTACTGTCAGATTTTTGTCAACATGGACAACATTTCCTAATCCAGGAGGTTCTATGACGGCAAATACAACGAAGCTGAGAGTCCAGTTCTAAGTTTTACCCAATTTAGGAACTGTTAAACATGCTTCCCTTCATTCTCCAAACCCAGGTAGAGGATCCCAGTCAGCCCAACGACGAAGGCATCACAGCCTTACACAACGCTGTGTGTGCTGGACACACAGAGATCGTCAAGTTTTTAGTCCAGTTTGGCGTCAACGTTAACGCTGCAGACAGCGATGGCTGGTAGGTTTTACTGTCTCTGACTTAGTTGATGTAGAAATGATTGTAGCTGTTATTTGGGAGGTTGGGGAGTGTACCGTACTCGCATTAGCCTTTTTTGATCATTTTGTCCATCCCCCTTTTACAGGACCCCTCTTCACTGTGCCGCATCCTGCAACAACGTACAAGTGTGCAAGTTTCTGGTGGAGTCAGGTGCAGCGGTCTTCGCTATGACCTACAGTGACATGCAGACGGCAGCAGATAAATGTGAAGAGATGGAGGAGGGTTACACTCAGTGCTCGCAGTTCCTTTATGGTCAGTAAAAACTGTTTTCTAACATTGGCCATTACCGCCTTTTTACATGTTTTTTTTTTTTTTTTTTTTTTTTTTTTTCTTGGGTAGTTTTTGCTCTCTTGACAAAAAGTGCTGCTTGATATGATTTTTTTTTTCTATTTATCTTTGTGTCAACTTGACTTCTCAGGTGTGCAAGAGAAGATGGGAATAATGAACAGAGGCGTGGTCTATGCTTTGTGGGACTACATGACTGAAAATCCCGATGAGCTGTCTTTCCGTGAGGGAGACTGCATGACCATTGTTCGCAGAGAGGATGAAGACGAGATCGACTGGTGGTGGGCCCGTCTGGGCGACACGGAGGGTTACATTCCTCGTAACCTGCTAGGGGTGAGTTATGAGCCTCTACAATCAATCTTAAAACACAAGAATTGTAATCGAGACGTTTGCATTACTGACATGGGTGTGTTCTCAAACAGCTCTATCCCAGAATCAAGCCAAGACAAAGAACCCTGGCTTAAAACTTGTGGATCTCAGCACAGCTCCGCACTGGCAGAAACTGTGGAACATGTTCACCTCCACACCAAGGCTTTAAAAGACTGGGGGAAGGGAAAGGACCCCGCCGAAATGAAGAAACGAGAATAGACCAACCGATATGAAGGATCAACTGTTTCTGGCACTTTGTTTTATCTCCAACAGAGGAATTTTATCTCGCTTATTCTTTCCTGGACATAAGAGGCAAAATGTATTTTTTTCTGTGTGTGTTTTTCCGTTTCTATTATTATCCAAAACTGCACTTGCATTGACAGAATCCCAAATTTCAGCGACAATTCAGTTTTTGTCCTGAAACAATTCTCTTACAAAAATATTTCCCTGTATGCTGGTTGTTTTCTAACACGTTTTGGTTTTAACGTTGCATGATGTCAAAAAGCAGCTGAGGATGGTATCGACACATTCTGGTTACTAAAGCAGTTTTCCATCCTGTAAAATCTGCCTTGAAATATCGGCTTGTACCTCTGTTGTTTTGGTTGAAACTCAGACTGAAATGACCAGAGGAGGAAGAGATGATGAACTTTGATTGCTTCCTTGCAATTTGTCCTGTGGTCCATGACGCCTAGTGGCCCAGTCAGCTTTTCTGCACTGACACCTGGTTGAGCAGCCATACATGTATCTTTTTCTATTTTCATCACATAAAAACCAGTAAAAATCCAGCTATAGAAAATGTAGTTATTGTGAAAACTGATGTGATTTTCAAACTTGAGACTTTTTTTTTTTTAATTATTTTTACTAAAAAAGGAAATGTTAAGGCGTACATATATATTTTTATTATGACCATTTCATTATACTATAGTAATGCAGGACGATGAGGCTTATACTTTAAGCCTTAAATTCTTGCAGTCACTGTGAGGAAACGTGTATAAGGTTAGAATGTGAGTCAAACGGGGCGTAGCCAAAAATAAAATCTTAAAAATGATGTAACCGGTAAGATCCACAAAGGTAGCTCATCACATATCTGTTGGTGCAGATGTATTTATTTTTGTTACTATTTTCCTTAGCATTTTCATCACAAACACACTATTGTAGTATTTTAAACATTTACAATAAAATACTTTGTACTAACGTCGTCTCATAAACGTTTTTATCATTTGTCTTCCGGTTGATTTTTGTTTGTTTGCTTTACTTTTATTTGGAGTACAACATGGTTAAATACAGTGCATCTGGAAAGTATTCACAAAGCTTTCACATTTTATTAGAAGTTGTGTTTTGTTATTCTTTCCTCAAACTTCTACATATAAATACTTCATTATGACAATGTGGGGGGGGGAAAAAAAGCTTGAGATTCTTGCAAACTCATTAAAAATAGAAAACCAAGAAATCACATTCACCTAAATATTTCCAGCCTGTACCATTGAGGTGGCAGCAGCGTGCTTTAGGAACGTTTTGCAACAGAAGAAAGTGACTGACTATTCCTCCTGACCTCAGACTGGCCCAGCGGTTCGTTTGTCAGCAGAACAATGACCCAAAGCACATGGCCAAGACCTCAAAGGAGAGGTTCAGAACTACTCTGTGACTGTCCTGCAGCGGCCATGTCAGAATCCAGACTTGAATAGGATTGACCATCTCTGGGGAGATTTAAAAATATCTGCACGGACATGTCCTTTCCAACCTGAAGAAGAATGGGTGAAACTACCTAAAGATAGGTGAGCTGAGCTGGTGGCATCCAATTCAAAACCGACTTGAGGCTGTAATTGCTGTCCAAGGTGCATCAACAAAGTATTAAGCAAAGGCTTTGAGTACTAAATGTGATTTCTTGGGTTTCTATTTTTAATGAATTTGTAAAGGGAAAATTAAAAAGTCAAGCTTTTTTCCCCACATTGTCATAAAGGGGTATTTGTGTGGAGAAGTTTGTGGAAAGAAATTAATTAAATCCATTTTGAAATAAGGCTGTAGCATAAAAGGTGGAAAAAGTGAAGCGCCGTGCATACTTTCCTGATGGACTGTATGTTTGTGCAAATGAGGATTGATGTAAATGTTGCCCTCTGCTGGAAAATTCGTCTAATTTCGTTTTCAATACCTCAAAGTTGGAAATCCACAAACGTTTAACATTCAAAGGGACATTTCTGCTTCACTTCAAAACTAAACTGAGCCACAAAGCTTGCATAGGCCCTAATCAATCATCAAGTCTAGCTGGGTATTTGACCACTTGATCAGAAAGCTAATTTAAATAAATTCACTGTTTCTCTGCCACAGACTTTGGTTTTAGCATTGCTCACAGATTTTTAACGGAGTAACATCAGAAGAGTAAATCTAGCTTGTTTTATCTATTCAAAAATAAGCTTTTATGAGTTTGTATGAGCTGACGTTTTTTTTTATATTTTTTTTATTTTTTATCGGACATAATACTAATAACTACGTATGCTTTAACTTGACTGAGGAGGTGATTTAACAATTTGCCGCTGTAAAAGGGACCAAAACAATCTTCAATTCTACTCCTAAGGTGTTAATTGAGTTCTTCTGAGTTTCCCATTGTTTAACGCATTGGTCTGTCCAATAAGTGCTGCGATTTATATTATTTTATGCAAAGATAATCTATCTGTGCACTTGCTAAATTAAATGAATGCCCATACTAAATGTGATATCCCTGTCCACTATGAACTTTTGATCAAAACTAATAATAATAAAATTATGCTTGGTGCAAAACCATCTAATAGTCCTCAGAGCTTTATTTAGCCACAAACAAAATGACAAATTGGATCTTTGAATGTTCATTTTCTGTGTCTGCTTTTAGCGGGTGGCAGCATGGGACAGTTGGGGCCGGCACAAGAGGACATATTCTAAACAACCAGGCACCTTTGCTTCTAAGACCAACTTAGTCATTAATAAACCCAACATACATCATTGTTGAAAGAATGTAAACAAAGCCAGCTGAAGCACACTGCAAAATCTGAAAGGAGAGCCATGTTGCTGAGGTGACAGTACTTTGAAGGTCAATATCTGAACACATTTCTTTGGTGTGTGTGCACTCAGTAAAATAAAAAAAGCGCTGCACCCTGCCATGTAACTAATACTGCATATCTGTAGCATATAAACCTGCTCAGCATTACTTCTTTGAAGGCAGCTGTTGCCCTTGGTTGCCAGCAACAGCGTTGCTCCTTTCCTCATCGTGAGCTTCAGCTAACCCTCTCAGTGGGGGCCCCGTTTGGGTCTGCTTTCTTTTTTTTTTTTTTTTTTTTTTTTTTTTGGGGGGGGGTTTGTGAAAAAAAAACTAAAACACCAACAAAAAACCCCCCCTAAATAAA
>NW_015112669.1:296917-324732 GCF_001443285.1 Poecilia latipinna | reverse complement strand
TTTTTTTTTTTTTTTTTTTTTTTTTTTTGTTAATGGAGCTGGATGTCTGAGACATATAATCCAAGACCTACACAAACCGCCCTCTGAATTGAAACAGCCTCACTGCTTGCCCAGGGAATGCTACAAACTCTATTCATTATTAATGTATACGTTCAGAATGGATTAAGAATTCTGTATGTGTGAGAGAAGAAACAGTATGCTTCAAGACAGCTGCCCTTGTGCGCGCTTAATGATCAGAGTTTTTGTTGGAGTCTGAAGCAAAGCAACGGGGATCGCTTCAGGACTTCGTGAGGGAACGGAGGACCAGCTTGGCTTACAAGCACACGAGCAAGTGTCTGACTTGTTTACTGCTGGGAGAATTATGGCGCTGGTTTCCCTCACGGCCACATTTATTCATTTATCTCATTCAGTTATTTATCTTCAAAGAAATATTATATATCTGACAGCCACGCTTATTCTCTTGGTTGTTTGATTACCAGCCGTTACATTAATCTCACTTATTGTGGAAATCGAAAAGATGTCATATTTTTTATTTTTTTTCTTTTTACCCGAGGGATGCGGCAGATGAGGAGCCGCAGGTGGGTTTTTCATCCGCACGGCTTTAGACGAATGAGTCACACAGCAAGAGTGAACTTGGAGTTATCTTTTGAGCACGTATTAGTCCCTCAAATGCCGAAAAAGCAGTTGACCTTTAATTTGTTGTCGACAAACTCACAATTCAATTGTCTTTTAAAACCTTTGTATTTATTTTCCTGTCTGCTTTAGCCTCAGGGAGCCAGAAATGATGGGTGTAGCTGTTCCCCCAGAACCACTTGTTCTCCGTTTGAAAATTCTGACTCATAACTCAGCAGCTTTAATGTTGGTACGAGCAAATAGAAAATAAATAAATAAATAAATAAATACATAAATAAATAAATGTAACAGTAAGTCATGCTTTGGACAAGACAATCTTGGATAATTGCAATAAATATAAACCAAATTTTCAGATTAAGTAGGTCAGTAGTGGTTTAGGAGCTGGGTGATGTGGCTCATCAAAGTTATCAGTCCCCTTCATCTGCCAAACCACTTTGAAACATTTTTTTTTTTTGAAAGCCTCCCGGATCACAATGAAGTCATAACTACACTTAGTAGAGATTCTTTAAAACACACTTGACTCTGTTTGTGAAAGTACAAAAATAAGATTTTTTTTTTTTTTTGGCCCATCTCTCACAAGAAAGGAAAGTCGCATCATATAGACTAGTCCACCTTGGGCTCATTTATTTCACACTGACTGAATATACTTTAAAACACAGTTTGTGATCTCTGAATTCTTTACTAAACTCATTTTAAAAACATTTTTTTTTTACTTTCTCAAAAATAACATCTATTTCGTGAATTCAAAAACAATTATACAGGAACTATCACTGAGGTAAATCTGAATATTATCTAAAATAGACCACAATAATACTACTACTAGTCAAAGATTATTACTTCCAGAGTTTGACATTTTCAGACACACTAAAATAATTGATGTAATTATCAAAGCGAACGCTAGGGGTCAGTGTCTCACCACTAGCGGGGATAGGCTGCGTCCACCTTTATCACTTTTACCGCAACTCGCTGCGCTTCCTGGACCTGGTAGTGTTACCTTGGAAAGTAGGCTAGTAACACATGAGGTTTCACATCATAGCATAGCATTATATTGTTGAAAACATGACAAATAAAGGGCTTCAAAGGTTAATAGAAAGAAAGTGAAAAGAGGGCGGCCACCTGATGACGGTAACGGAGCGGAGGAGCTGTTGAGTGTTAGTCGCTGTTTGAGAGTGAGCGGCTAAAGTCCACTTGGATTATGACAAGCTGGAAACGGATAAATCCATTTTCTCGAGGAACCAGGACACGAATTTAGGTAAGATACACTAAATCTTACACAAAAATACTCTAATTCGCGGGGGTTCTAATGTATTGTGGTACTTTAATTGTTACTCTGATAATTTACCTATCATGATCAAATTCTAGAATCTAGGCACATTATTGTCATGTTTTTTTTTCTTTTTCTTTCTTTCTTTTCTTTTTTCCCCCCAAACAACATAGGCTATTCTCTTGAAACGATGTGGAACAAGTATTTTATCTCGAGGGAGATATTAAATTGACATAGGGTGACACCTCGCTATATTCCCCGCAGTGTGTTTAAATTGCATGTCTGTATAATGAAAACATCCATTGACCCTTTGTGTCTCTCTCTGCATGACTGCGGTATTAAGTAATCTAGACTTTCAAGGAGTGAGTTTTTAGTAATTTTACATTTCCCAGACCTATCTATGCAGGATCCACATGTGAAGGAGACAGCTGAGAGCATGCACTGTAAACACACAAGGTGCAGGAGGAGCATAGATCTTTCAAAGTTTGTTACCCAGCCATCATCTGGACAGTGTCTTAAATGCCAGCTAATAATTAAGCTCTCAAAGAAGCGCATGTAAACCAAACAAACTCCATTATCTACTGTTTAATGGAGATTCTTGGCTTGACTGATCAGCGTGGTAACATTTACAGAGCTGGTTTCCAATTCTTTTGTTATCTAGATATTTGTTTGGACTCTTACAGAAAGTCTCTGATCTGATCTTTAAGCTCTGAGTGAGTCAATGTCCTGCAGTTTCTTTCTTCTTATTAGGAGTCCAAAGGGCCAGACCTGATATTGATGATAACAGGAAGGCTAAAATAAATTCTGACTGTTAAAAAAACATTTAGTTTCAAGTAAGAGTAAGTTATCTGGCAACATGGCCACTTGTAAGCCTGGTAATGGCCCACATGAGATTTTACTGCTGTGATAACCTTAACTGATTTCAGGGTATTTAGATAAGCAAACAACTTAAATATGTAACATAATCTATTTTTGTTTTTAAAAGACGGAAGGGACGACTATTAAGTCTTCAGCTACAATAATAGATTTTATTTTATTTTTTACTGTTTTTTAAATAATGTAACTTAAAACATGTTGTTTGTTCTTTTCATTCATAGACATAGGCACCAGAATAAAATTAGAATATTCACCTCCTAAAATTAGCTGTACTTTTTTTTTGCAATTTAAGCTTGTGTATTGTTGGAGTATTAGGCCTCTTGGTTTTCCTGCTCTCTATAGTTTATATCAGCTGATTAATTAATCAAGCTGTCTGCTCAGATTGCAAATCTGTCTGCTTGTTAGAAATGCTGCTCTACCTTCTTTGTTGTATTTTTATTTTATTTATTTATTTTTTTGAAAGCAACATTTTTTGCAACAATGTTCTTTCTGGTGAAATTATTTGATATTTCTCCAGCTCTCTAATTCAGAACTCTTGGAAAGTCCTCATAGGTCCTTCAGTGCAGCAATAACTGCTGCTCTAAATTTCTGACTAATTGCACAACATTTTACACCCCACAAGAACAATTTCTACCCAGAATGTATGTCAGTGCTGCAAGAATAAAGTGATGTAATTTTGTCCTTGCAGCGTTGGGAGAGAGCATTCTGGTGAAGTATGTATGATGTGTCATGTGTGACATTTCGTACCCATTTGACAGTCAAATTCAATATCCTTATGTGTAGAAATTTAAGCACGCTACTCTAATAAAGTAACGAGTTATTGTGGTTTGATCAGGGGTCATAAGTCCATATTTCGTAATAATCAGAGGACCCAAACTGGGGTCAGAACTCCGATCAATGAGAATAGGATGAGGAATAAAATCTTTAGTTATTTGCACTGGTGGCTGTCAGCAGGAAGTCCCGGGCTCCTTCTGCATCAAGTTTGCATGTTCTCCATGAGCAGGTGTGGGTTCTGTTCGGGTACTCCAGATTCCTCCCACCGTCCAAAATCATTTTAGGTCTACTGTTTTCTCCAAGCTGTCCTTAGAAGTGACTGTGGACCACTATAGGAAGTGACTGTGTGTCACTTCTAAGGTAGACTGCCACTTACCCACCAGGCACAAGAGTACAAGGATAATGAGGTAAAGACCATTAATAGATGGATGGATATGAGCATTTTTAGGACTCTTTATCCCCACCATTTAGCAAAAAATACTTAATAACCAAGAGAATAAACATTCATTCAAACAAATGGCTGTGAAAAGGTTTGTTGAGAAGTGTGAAATGGGAATAGGAAATGTCAGCATGTATGTTAGCGATCGGCAAAGGGATGAATTAACCTGGAGTCATCTGGACTGTTTCAAGATAAAAGGATATTGCTGATTAACGCAAAAACACCCAAGACTGCATGTGTTCATTTTAGTATTTTTGCAAGTAAATAATTAGGGACCCTTTTGCTTTTTTTTTTTTTAGCTATCTTGTTTGTTTCTTTTAGCTATAAATCATATCTGCAATACCTGGCTATAAGATTATTATATTCACAGAAGATGCAAGTCCCTGTCTGCCCTCAGAGATTATGAATTTAAGTCCAGCGACTCTCGATGGGCTTTTGGGCTGATGTCACACCTGAAATAGAAAGAGGAGATTATTTCTGTTATATAAAACAGGACTAATCTTTTCTAAACAAATGACGGCAAACAGCATCTCAGTGAGAGAGCTTTGTCTTCTGTGTGTTGCTACTGTATCAGAATAACTCCAGTGTCAGAGATGGATGTACAGAGCTCAAGTGTTTTATTCACCACTGTGCAAGTAAAACATGTAAAGCTGCAGAATTGTGAACAAATACAGTCCAGTTCTGCTGGTTTTAAAGGCGTCCATCTATTTGGTTGGAGCACAGCTCAGTAAAGTTGATTGTAATCTTTTCTTTGCTTTGTCACTCAAGAACATTCATGTACGCTGAGAAATTCAGCTTTATACGTTCTTTAGGATAAGTGGTGTCTGTTAAGGGAGCTGCCACCACCGTCCTCCGCTGTTCAGCCACTTTGTGGTTGCTTGATGAAATCGTTTCTGTGAGTGAATGTCACAGGACAGAGAGCATGTTGGGGGCCGAGGTCAGTAGGTAGACAGATTAGAAAGATCATCTGGCTCCATGTTTTCTCGCATTTTTTGGCTTATTGCTCGGTTGCTAGTCTGCAAATTAAAGTTTCCTGGATTTTTTGAGTTTCAGGCCATGAAGATGAACACAGAAATATTTGACCATGAAGAGTGGTGAAATTGAGTAATTGCTCTATGCAATTTTATTTCCCATCTTCTCTTTTCTGTTACATTCATATTTCATTTACCCGTAAAGCACTGCTCTTCCTTATCAGGACCACTATAGGATGCTGATTTCCTGAGTGCTTTTAGATCAAGACAACCTGTTTTTACTGAGTCCATGACATAAATGAATGATTAATAAAAGTGTCCCTGAATGCAACTCCTTCTGTTTTCTTGTTGTTGGCTTTTTTTTAGGTGACGCTCACGCAAGATTGAGAAATCTTACAAGTCATTACAGCTGACATCCATTGGGGGGATTTATGGATGGAGTAACTGTTCTTCTTCAGAGTAAAATTGTAACATTAGTGAAATGAGAATAGTTCCCAAATTCAGAAACTCATAGATTAAGTTTGACATTCCACTTTTTCTTCTAAGCACTTAGGGGACCATAAGAAATCTAAAAAGTCACATTTTTGACGCCATCAACTTGGGTTTAATTTCCCGTCGGTTGTAAATTAACATCCTTTTGCAGAGATCAATAAGCCTTCACTATAACGTCTCAGTTGATTACATTTTTTACTTCAGACATTCTGTGTTTATTGCTCTAGAACATCTGAAACTTGAGGGTCCGCTGGTTGAAATGATTCTTTCCAGTGCCAATTATTAAAGCCGCTGAGCTTTTTATTACTTAAGATATTTTACATGTGTGGTGTTTGTTTTTCTTTGCAAAGTCGCCACAAACCCAAAGTGGAAGTTTTTGCAAGGTGGGGAGACAATAAAATGCTAACACGTGCAAGGCGAGCAGAGCCAGCGTGTTTTTGAGAACATGATTTAAATTAATTTCCTGATTTTTTTATTTTTTTATTGTTGTTTTGCACTGTTGCCTTTTAGGTCCCTTTGGCAGTTGGTTTCACACAATAACATTGTCAAAACAGTACTGAATAAATGATTTACAATGCAAATGGAGCGTTTGTAAAATCGCAGTTGCAAAGGACTGCTTTGACATCTGGTTGGATGTAATATTTTAAGTACTGTGCATCAAAACTCTGCATGCTAAGAACTTTTTTTCAACTGGCTTTGATGCACACACCGTCACTGTAACCAGCAGTAGTCTCACAATGAAATGTTTTCCTGACATCATACAACCCTAATTGCAAATTCATTAGCAAATCAAAAGTTAATAATATTGAGTATAGCTATGTTTTTTTTTTTTTTTTTTTAGATTCTTACAGCATAAAAACTTTAAAGTATTTTGCTTTTTAAATAAACACTCCACATAAATATAGATGACACGATGTGACTGCTTCTATTTAGAACAGGAAAACAATAGTTGTTCTTATTGCTACACAGTAACTTATTACAGGGAATATTATACCTCAATGTCATTCTGGTCTTTAAAAGGTATCACAACTCTAATAAACTGATATTAACTTGGTAATTTGTTAGGCTTAATGTTTGGAACAAGACTTTACGGTTTGAGGTTTATCAGGGATGCTGTCATAGTTTACCATCTGTTTTATAATTTATATTTTGTGGCACTTGTTACATTTACTCAGTTTGTTACATTTACTCAGACAGGAAATCAGCATGAAGAGAAGGGGTGAATGTCCAAGGGTTGGGAATTGAATCAAATATGGCTACATCAAAGACTAAATATTTCCAAGGGTCTGAATTTGTCTTTTGGAAACTTACAAGCTAAGTGCAGGGGCCTTCTTACAGAGACCTTCAGCTAATTCCTACACAATGTTGGTGTGTAAATGAAGGCAGCTAACTTACAAGGAATCCTGATAATCCACCAATCAATACTTTCCCAACAAAGTAGAGAGTTTTCTTCTATAAATACCCGCAGATCGCTGTTGCATCATCATGTGGCTGGTTGCTAATCTCAGTTTATCTCTGGCTTGTCAAAGAGTTTTTTTTAGTTTGACCTTCTGTTAAAAAGAAATGATACATTACCACAAAAAACAACAACAACAACAACAACAACAAAAAAAACAAGAACAAGCACCAACCCAAAGACATCACAGGTTTTAATACTCCCTGTCCTTTTCTACTTTTGGAAGTGATTTTTCTTGTTTAGGAATGCAATTATGCAACTTTTTTCCAAATTCGAAGTCTGACGGAGCCCATATTTTCTCTTTGTGACGATGCGTTTACTGTGAAAATAAAACCCACGTTTCTGATTCTCTGTATTGCTGTCACCATCACAGATACAGTGCATCGCTCTCGCTGCTGCATTATGCAACGTTAAAGCCAGTTGTCATGGTGTTAGCCTTGGAGAACTACAGAGACTATCTGTAAAGGTGTAGTCACCGTCTCTACTGCCAATAGCTTCACTTTTCAACCTGTAATATATATATTTTTTTCTTTTTATCTCCCTCATTTTTGATCAAAAGATTAATGCCGTGCCTGGTTTCGTGTCGGTGTGGTGTACTAAGCAGAGACTCTGGACTCTCGGCTTGAAGGACTTAGACATGATTTGTTTGATGGAAAGTGCTGAAGAGTGTGGCTGCTTACATTGGGATCTGGAAGCAGTTAGTGTCTCTCTCTTTTACCGCTTAAAAGAGAGGCAGTAAACGAAAGAGCGATATTACCATTACTGCAAATAAGGTCGGACAAGGCTTGCGCTGCTCCTCGGAGTGTGTGCCAGTGTCTTCTCTCTGTCAGTCGGTGAGGGCACTGGTGCATGGGATACACACAAACAATTAATCCCTTTCCTCCTCTCGCTATCACTTCTTCCACTGCTCCTGAAGAGGGTCTTACTCTGCAGAAGCAACATTGGCATTCACATCACAGCGCGCGCGCGCGCACACACACACACACACACACAATTCGCAGAGATGATCATATTTCTCCATTCATCCACTCGTGGGTTTGGCTCCTCTAAGGTACGTGCGCTGTTGAACTGATTCCACCTCGTATCGATCTAGATTACTCTTCTCTGCAGCTTAACCCTCAAGTTTAGGATCGGAATGTCGGCGCATATGTGTCTCTGTTTTCAGTTGTGTTTTTAGTTAAATCATGAGATTGCTGCTCTCTTAATCAATGCTCTGAGAGTTTGGAGCACATGATATGTTTTAATTGATCGAATGCACTTTCTATGTATTTCTTGGAGCATCCTATGCATCAGCTCATTTGTTATGACTGAACCCTGCTGCACCAACTTTTCTTCCCATTTTGCCATTCTCAATCACAGACTATTAACTCCACCGGCTCTGTGTGTGTGTGTGTGTTTTACTATTTCAGGCTTCTTCCCTCCTTGCTGCTGCACACTGAAGGAACCCTGCAGTGAAAGGAAAGAGTAACAGCCCACGAGTGTTTGTCTGAAGAGGTGAATGTCTTTGTGCACACGTGCGACCTGTTAAAGGAGAGTTTCTACGCCAAGAGACGCCCAGCAGAGATGCTAGGAGCTCACTTCATGGCAGCGATGCTCCTGTTGCTCACTTCGTTGTGTGCAGTGGCGAATGGCTTTCCGTTCAGAACGCCTCTGGACCTGGACGTGACTCCACGCGTCACCGTCCTGAACAGCGGTAAGGATGTCTGCTGAGATTTACGTTCATGGCTTTTGCAATCTGAAAATATTCTCCAGAAGAATGTTTGGGAATATCCTGTGATTAGTATTTTTACTGTGGTGTTTCCATCTCTCGGGGTGTTTCCTAACACTGGCATGAGCCAGTGTTAAATTTTCTCTGTGCGATAACCATGTGTAAAAACATCAATCCCGATGTTAATTCATTTATTTCATCTGTTACATTAACATGTTGTTATTAGGAATGGACCAGTTGCTGATATACCATAAATGTCAAAGATTTGACATTCAAATCTTTAATCTTACCATCTCCACGGTTCAAAGTCCTTTTTTATTAAACGATACAGAAAGTGCCAGAGCGAGCCACATTTCCTCTGTGAATATGGATTACAGAGTAGCACAGTTCTTCCCTTTACCCACCTGTTGCTCCACGCCACGGATCACCTGGCATAAAAAAAGCCACTACACATTTTCCCGGCTTACAAAGCATTACATTTTATCTGTTTAGTGGTATCTTTGATTACAGTCTTGGCATAAATAAAGCAGCACTTCCCTTCATGCTTATCCAGGTAATCTTGCTTTAAAGCTGGAGTTGGCAAGTTTCAAGTGGCATGATGGTTAAGCAGCTGACTGCAGGCTTTGCCTGAGCTGATAACCCATCTAATTAACCAGCCGATGTCCAGTCGTGTGCTTTACTCTGTAAAATGAAGAAAAGCCTAGAAGTACATTTCTGCACAGTAAGAAATTGAAAATCATTGAAATAATCAAATGGATTAGTTTGTGTTTGTTAGCTACGTTACAGTTAGCATGTGTGACTAACTTAGAGTTTTATTCTCATGTAACTTTCATAGTTTTTGTGCTGCTGTTAAGAAAAGCTTGCGCTCATATATTTTTATTATCATTATTATGAGGACAAGGTTTGAGGAATATCAAACTATTTCCAATGCTTTTAAGTTTGCAGTAATTTTCTTATGTCAGAGGTGAATGTGAGCAAATGATAACAAAGGATTTAAGACCTCGGTGTAAATAAATAACTAAAATGTATCTAAAAGCTTCAATTTCTTTAGCTGATCAATCAAACCTGTGTTTTTTTCCCCTCCCCATTCAAAGTTTGAATAATATTGAATGCCACTTTGGGCTCAGTTAAATAATAATAAAAAACTGAATGCAAAATGGAGCTCAGTTAAAATTTTAATGTTTTGACCTTGTATCTTTTAAGATTTTTATTTTTTGCCGCTTCTTTTCTTTCGCACCTCAAAACGGCTCCATTCTTGTTTTTTTCGAGAAATTTCAGTTATTCACTCCTGTGAATAAACATTGTATCTCTTTTTTTTTGACGGCGATGATTTTTTTTTTTATTTTTTACTCTTCTTGTGCTTAGCGGTGAGTATTATTTACTTGCCATGTGAGTGATGGCATGTAGCCTGAGGTGCGATGGAGACATAAGCAGATGTGTGAATTGCTTTCTCTTGGATCCCTGCAGAGCATCCAGGGCGTCTGACTTCGCTGAGAGTAGTCGAGAAGCACCGTAGCCATGACAACTGTTGTAGTGTGGTGCAAGACGGCGGTATACAATTTTTATCTTAGGACGTGTGTAAGGATGTGTGAATCGTTATAACAGGAGCTGTTTATTTTTTTTTATACTTTTTTGGAAAATTTCGTACTGCAACATAAAAAGTTTTTCATAATATCTGATCCCACTTGTTTCTGAACAGTTTTATTTCTTTAAATATTTCTCATTACTCCTTTATTTAAACCCCTCTTGGTGACTATTTTTTTTAGTCACCAAGAGGGTGACTAGCTCATTTAGTTCATTTTTATAATTTATACTCATTCAGCCTTTCGACCCTCTTAAATAAATTCTTCTTGTTTAATTCCTGTTGTCTGCTTATCTCTTTAAGTCAACATAAATATTATTTTTTGTATTTTTTCCCTTGGTCTCACTTTAGTTGTTACTGACTTCTTCTTTCACTTTACTATGTTATCAAACTGATTCGGTGCTTTGAAAAATAATTCATATTTCTCTAACTTTTCTACATTTTGTTGCTTCCCAACCACAAATTTGAATGTGTGTTATTGTAACCTTTTGTAGCAGATCAGCACAAAGCAAACAACTTCAACAGAAGTTGAACCCTGAACCTGTTCTCCCTTACATAACAGCAGAGCCTGGATCGATATTAAAATGGTATAGATGCAACCAAATTCATGTTAGAATGGCCTAGTCAAAATCCAGATAAATGTGTGAAAGTTGCTTTTTGCTGTCGGTACATCTGCAAAACTGGCAGATTTATACAATAAAAGACTTGCGGCTGCGTAATTGGAGTGAAGGTGATTTAATAAAGTATCGACTCAGACTGGCTGAATGCAAATACACGCCACATATTTGAATGCATTATACTTCCACTTGATAATAAAGAATGTTTTGTAATCTGCCACATCTAATACAATTAAATAGAGTTTAGCGTTTGGCTGCAATGTGACAAAATGTGAAAAGGTTCAAGGAGTATGAATCTTTTGCCCCTTTACTAAAACTTATTTTTTCTACAATTTAAAACCAAGGCTTCCAAACCTGAGTGGTTAGACAAATCATTTGTGCATATAAACATTTAGGCTTTACAATTTTCTCTTCAAAAAAGAACAAAAAAAAAAAAAATCATGTTAGGTGAATTTTTTTTTAGGTTTATCAATTTAAATAAATTCTCCATCCATCCACCCATCATTTGGGTGATGGGTAGATTTTTAAATGGAGAAAAAAAAAACGTGAGAAAGCCTCTCCTAATTTAAACCTGTCAGGTGTTGTGATCATTTGCCCTCAGATTCATGTAAACGTCAGAAAGGTGAGCAGTAAACACGTCTGGCGGCAGAGCGTGAGCTGTCACGTCACAGTCTAATGCTTTGAAGTTCGATGAGTGTGTGTGAGTGTTTGTATGCTTTGTGTGTGTGTGTGTGTGTGTGTTTCCTTGAACACAGTGTACCGCACTGATCAGCTGAGGTCCCTCCAAGTGTTTGCTCAGTAAATAACATCACTGTGGCTCCTCTCTGTGACTGGCTCAGACCTTTTTGTTTCACAACCCGACTCAGGCAGCCTTTTCTGCAATGCTCTTCTAAGCCGAAGCTAAAAAAAAAAAAAAGTGCTTTTGGGACTTATTATTGTAAAGCAGCCCTGATAAATTTCTCTCTGGTGTGCCACACTCCCAGTGAGGATGTTTTTTGAGGTACTTCACGCCTGCTGTCAAGCCCTCACTCAAACAACATGTTATGCGTCTTAATGCTTGGATTGCTTAGAGGAAATGTCAGCTTTTTTTTTTCTTCAGTCATAATGCATTGTCTTCTCTCATAATGAGACGCTCATACTGCGTAGGAGAAGTTCTTGTTCTGAAATCCCCCAGAGGACGAGAACTCTTCTTGTTTCTGCTGAGAATAAAGGATAAAAGTAGACACCTGAAGACTCGGGAGCAGCGCGGGTTAGGAAATGACTTCTGCTCAGCTGAACAGAGAGCATTGTGTTTCAGAGCAGCTGATAGGAATCTTAATGACAGCTTCCGTGATAACCATGCAATATTCAGAGGGAAGTGAATTGGCTGTGGCTGGTGGATTCATGACACATTTCTTCTTGGCTGCATCGCTCTCTGGCAGGCATGAGAAGTAGATTGTCTTTGCATTTATATGGCTTAATTGCCGTCAAAATTACCGCACCTGATCATAGAAGCTGCTCAGCATCAATCTCTGCGGGTATTTTAATTAGACACCGACTTAGCTGTACATCACAGGCCGCTTCCAAATATTGCTTTGGTTCTTACCGGCTCAGAGATGTCTGTGTGTATTGACACTGGTGTCATGTTTACTCAGGCTAAGTGGACTCTTGATAGATTATATGTTTAGAACTTTGCACAACTTTCTGCCGCAAGCGAGTTCCTAACGTCTGTTGTTAGTGTCTGTGCGTGAGCACACATTGTACTGAATGTCTTTATGTGACCTCATTAGTATCTTGGACTGTCAAGCAGATCCATCCAAATATAGCTTGGAAAACTGGAGAGTGACATGCAGCTAAAACCAGGAATTTAGATACCTATAGCACCATTTGTACACAATCTGTAATATCTTTGCTGATGTTTTTTTGATAAAATTTCGTGTCAATATTTCCATCTAATGTTATTTTCTTATTTTGTCATCTATTCTGTAAATTGCATCAGTTCACTTTGCAGCAAAACAGCCTCAAAACATGATGCCACCAAACTCATACGCCACGACTATGTTCCAAGGTTTTACGAGCTTCCCCTCTTTTTCCTTCAGATGCAACAATGGTTATCTTGGCCAAACATTTCAACTCCAGGTTAATCAGACCACAGGATGTGTCCAGAAATCAATATATCTTCCTGAGTGCAATTGCAGACGTACCTGGCTTTTTGTGCTGGTTGTAGCAATATCGATCCTTCCTCTCTGAATGCACTCTCAACTTCAGCCAGCAACTTCACAAGGTCTTTTGCTTACTATGATGCAGATTTTCAGACATCCTCGACATGGTGGTCTTGTCACACAATAAACTGCTCGGCAGGAAACGGTGTTCACGGTGAACGGTTTTGTGTGCAAGCTGATAAGGTGTGCAGTGGCTGCGTTGGTGGTGAAGAAACGGTGCATTGTGTCCAATTATCTCATCAACCTTGCCAGTGTTTGTTCGGATTGTGGGAAATGAAGGAATTTGTCATAAAACACGTAGGAGTCGATACGCTTAACTATGAAATCTCAACCGTCCTCTGATGCTTTGTGATGACTCCGTGTGGCTAACAAAGCACGCCCAAGTATGAGGGAGGCAACTGGACTTCTGTTGGAATCTTAGAAGATGTTTCACCTCTCATCCGAAAGTCTTTTTAAGATTTAAAACTTTAGTTGCAAAAATCTGGCTTATAAACTGTACACAGGAACAATCACACTGAATGGCAATAGAGTGCACTAATCACCACTACCCTCTCAAATAGAGGGAAGAGCCAGGTTTTCATGTGACCTTGATGGCCTCATTAGTGAAAACAATGGCCTCATTAAGGATTTATTGTCCCAAAATGTTCCAAAAGATATTCTGTCACACTGCTTAAAAAAAGTTAAATCACCTTTTAATGACATTTCTGATGAATTGCCAAAGTGAGTGCAGTTTTGCACACAGAGTAAAACAGTTCTGCGTCCAAGGCTACCAACACTTTTTCTTACTAGTATGAAAGAAACACATTTTCCCTTTAAGAGGAATGTGTGAAAATTACTGAAAAATGAGAGCAGATGGGTCAGTTTCTGGCGTCAAGGTATTCCAAGGTGCTAAACAGCCATGTGTCAAAGTTGCTTCAGTCTATTTGCTTTTCAATGTACTTTTAATGAAATGCCAGGAAATTTTCAGCCGTTTATTGCAGTAAGCACTGCTTCACTTTCCCTCCCCCACCTGTTGCTGGGCACTGCTAGATGCTCCAACATTTTCCCCCTCACTTACTTTTCTGTAAGTGAGGGGAATAAGCTAATTTGACTGCTTCAAAGTATTTCTGTGTGCAACAGACATGACTTGTCACTGAGTGGAAACTGGGGGTGGGAGGAAACAGGCTGTGTCTTTAAGTAGCTGCTTGCAGGGTGACTACTAGAGCCTGACTAATTAACCAGCTTCAACTGGTTTGTTATGCTTGTGTTACTGTTAAAAGAGGAAAAACTGTGAGAACAGATGATATTCAGATAATTAGCACTTGTAAATATTACTCAAATAAGTCTGTGTTTATTCAACAGTTTTGCTAAGGCATATGCATCAGAGTCAGAACAACATTAAATAAATGTTAGCTGTGATTAGAAGCCACGTTTCATGCCACTGACTAAAAGGTAGACATGTGCGGTTAAAAAAAATAGCTGAGATTTTTGTTCAGAGTGCTGAGGACGGACAGGAGCAAGGAGGACTATATCCATAGGGACGGTTCAGGATGGATAGTTTAGGAACAGAAATATCAAGGTAAAACAGAGTTTGCTTGCACAGAGCGGCAGACACTGGGTATATTTGGAGAAATGTGCTGGAGATTGAACTGCCAGTCAGGTAAGGCCAAAGGAGTGGAGAGAGAGGATATGGAGGTGTTTAGCTTGACAGAAGAAAAATGCAGAGGACATTCGACTGAGGATGTTGGATGAACTCGGATACGAGTATATTTTCGTTTGGACGCGGCATTTTGGTTGCAGAATAGAATTGAACTTTGTCGTCAAATGTTTGTGCTATTAGTGCAGCACCTTGATTTACAGCCCAGTGATCTGTGTATAAAATTATCCTGACCTTTTCGTAGGTTTTGATGAGTGCTGGAAAAATTAACTGGATAAGATCACACCAATCAGGCAGAAACTGTCAGACCAAGTAGATGACACTGATTATCTTTTCATCATTACGGCTGCTAGTGGGAGGGACACATTAGGCAGCAAGTAAACCCTGTGTCGTTGAAGTTAATGCGTTAGAATCAGGAAAATGGGCGAGGGTAAGAGAGTTTGACAAAGGCCACCTCCCTGATGAATCAAACAACTCAGTCATAACGTCTCCTAAGCTGCAGCTCAATAAAGTGTTGGGCAGCGTCTTTCAAAAGTAGTCCAAGCAACAACAACAAAAAAAAAATAGAAAAAAAAATAGAAATGGTGAATTAGTGACAGGTGTTTGGACAGAGAAGACTGGTCTGGGTGGTTCAATGCAACAAGCAAACTACTGTCGATCAAACTGGTGGTTCTGAGAGAAAATGCATAAAAGCGCTGACCCACTCTTATTTTATTCACATCTCACGGATGGCCGAGTGAATCTCTTACCTAGAAATGCATGGTTCCAAGATGCACTATAGGAAGAAAACAAGCCAGAACAGACAGCGTGAGACTCTGCTGGGCAGCCTTGTGTCCTGCAAGGTCAATGTTACTTACCACCTACATACCACTTACCCGGTGGTTTAAAAAAAAAAAAAAAAAGTGAGTATGCACTATGCGTGATGCATGGGAATGCTAAAGTGATGGTGGATAAATCGCTTCAGCATTTTGTGTAACAGCTGTTGTGCATTTGTAAAGCACTGGATGATACTCCTTTTACTACTCATGATATTACACTGTTTTCTTTTAATACGCATTTTTTATAAATCCACGACTAAGTCATATTTATACACCTGCACATTGAAAAACCCCGGGCAGGACAGAGGTGGTGGGGTGGAGTCACCGCATACACCTCAGAAGTATGTAGTTGCACAGCTGCGCCTACCAAAGCATTGTCGCAGACCATTTACACCCTTTCATGTAAATGGTAACCATTGATGACTGTGGCCTCTTTCAACAGGATAATGCACCACAAACCAGCGTCTCTTAACCAGCACTCTTTAATCACATTACCTCTTCATTTAACGGCGAGGTGATCTCTTCACTACATTCTACATGGTGGGGACATTGTAACTATGAGAAAGAAAGGGACTAAAGAGAAAAATGTGGGCGGATCATATTCAAAATCATCAAGGAAGAAGCTTCAAACGTGTTTTTTTGAAGAAAAACAAAAAACAAACCCATATATTTAACTTGAGTATTTTTCTCCAGACAACTGTATAAAAACTTCAAATTGTAAAGCAAGACAGGGAACAAGAACACCTGCTCGGTGATTTTGCATCAACATTCAAAAATCTTGCTGTGGGAAATCCATCATCCAAGATTAAATTCTGCTTTGCCTTTTTTATCCTCATCCTGTCAGATCCAATTGAGAAAGCTCTCTGTCTTCAGGTTTAATATGTCGTACATGACATGTTTGTGGACAAAACCCTATCAGCTTCTAAAGATTTTACTTTTTTTTTTTTTTTTTTTTTTTACTTTAATCGCCACTCAACAAATATTTTTAACTTGACGTGTACGTTATAGCCGAGAAGATGAAAATATAATGACGGAGAATACCTTTTTTCTCCTGGGTCGGGTTATTTTTGAACCTGCATTTGTTCCCATAGAGACAGAGTGTAATCAATAGCCTCAGTGAGAAGTGTTTGTGCTTATGCCTAGCTATTAATGTGTGAAGCTGTACAAAAGTGGCTTTTTCTACCGTACCTTTTGTTACTTAACAGAAATGTTCTGCAGAAATAACTGGAGGAAGTCCAATTACAATAGAACTTTTTTTGAACGCGTCACCTCTGCAATTTTAGAAGCTCATTCGTGAATGGTAATGATTTCTATGCTGCTGATTTCGACTGAGCAAGAGTGGCTTAAAGACGTACTGTAACTGTACAGTATCTTTGCTAGACATTATTCCTATTTGCAGAATCAGCAGACGCAGAGTCACCTTCGTTAAAATCTTGTCCTCTTCTCATCTTCTTTTCCTGTCAGGTCTCGAGGGCTACAGGCGTTTCGAGTCTTCTGCAGTCAACTACAGCACGATGCTGCTGGAGGCTGACAGCGAGCGGCTTTACGTGGGGGCCCGTGGGGCCGTATTCGCTCTGAATGCCTCTGACATCTCAGCCAGCTCCGCTCTCACTGTGAGTTTGTTTGTTTGTTGTGTTGCTGCATGTTTTGTGCTCACATACCATGTATTTTTTTTTTCTTTTTTGCAGTTTTTACTGTTTCATTTATGCTCCCCAGTGCAGGAAAGTTATGAAAAGAAAACATCCAAAATGTTTCATTTTGAGGTCGAAGCAAAGGAAGCCACTGTTATGCTGCAGCCACTTTAATTGCTGCATAAATTTGAGAAAAAACATTTTAATTTGCATCAACTCCCTCCTCAGGTATTAACAAATAGAGGAATACTGCGTTAATTCTGTTTGTACATAAATCTTAATGCAGTCTTACCAGTTGAATAAATATATGTAAAAACCCAATACCTAATGTTTAATTCTGTTGTTAATAATTTACTTTGATGAAGTTTAATGTTTAAACTTTATTTCTTTGTACTTCCCAGCGCAGGCTTGTTTAGGTCAATGCTGAGCAATAAATGATGGTTATAGTTTGACCTCGGTTAGTAGTTAGTATATCTCTCTATATATTTTTCTTCTTAATTACTTTAAACTATTGTCTTCACAGTAGGTTATATTTGTGTTATACGCTGACTCAAATTAAAATTTTTATTTTCTTAAATATTCAGTTGTTTCGTAACTCGAATACTGGTAGTTTTGTCAAGAGCAACTAATTGTGGATAGTTTTCCGTGTTACAGAAAGATTCTCAAATTAAAGATTGGATCATTCTGAAATGTTCAGCATGTTATGCTACTGCGATAAAAGGTACCTTTATTTAAAGGTTTATAAAACATCCTTCACATGGAGGACTGTGTAGTCTTGTGTTTTTTTTTATGTGTTTATTTTAATGAAATCAACAAAGGCAGAGCAGTAAAAGAAAAGTATTGTTGCCAGTATTCATGAAGAAGACATTAAACTTTCATCACAGACTTCCTTCGGTGTATTTATGTGGAGAATTGACTGAAACACTCTCACAGCCAAGCTGTTGTAAACATCTCTAGGACGTGTTAAGGCTTAGGTATTCCTTAAGGTAACTCATAATAAAAAAAGAGCAATTAAACTATATTCTTAGCTGGTGGCTCAATGAACATTACACTTCCTGCCGTTTATGTGTTGAATGTTTTACTCGGCTACCTCTTTACTCCCCGGCACATAAAAATTTTCAGGCTATATGAAATGCTTCACATTTGAGTTGTACTTTTAATATCGAGCCGAGAAAAGCCTCTAGGCTTTATAAGATCTGTGTTTCTTAATATTTTATTGGGCTAAAGCCACGAATATGAGCTATTTTATATACAAGCCTAGAAAAAAAAATGTTTGAAGATATTTTATGACTTTGTCTTGGATTCTTCCAAGAAACAATTTGACTCCAATTAAGAGTCAAATCGGTGTTACAATGTTTTACTGTGCTTTTAGCAAGTGTTGTCCTCCATCTGTTCTGCTTTGTGTTTCACCTGTTTTTATGTGTGTGCGCGCGTAGCACTGCATCGCAAGCGCTGCTGTGCCTCCATCTCCTTTGTGAGCTAAATATCTGTTACATAACATAAAAATCACGTTTGGTTACTCAACAGTAGTCATTTTAGATGCCACGGTCACAAAAGGAAAATCTATTTTCCATCAATTGTGTGGTAATTTCTTCAATATCCTCAAGGGTTCAATGATGTGATTTTTTTTATTGTGTCTTGCTTTATGTTCTCTGGTCTTGCTATAGATCGAGTGGGAGGCCTCCACTGAGCAAAAGCTTCAGTGTGTGCTCAAGGGAAAAGACAATAAGGTTGACACTTTGTTCTTATTTTAATCCTGTCATTTTTTTTTTCCATTTTTTTATTCTATTTTACTCTAATGATTAAAAGAAAAGCTACATTCTCTTAAAAAATGCAGTTGCCAAATTATTCTCTCTCTGTGCCTCTCGTAGTTAAAATGCTGGTGAAATCCTTAATTCTTCTGGGGAACAAGGCTATTGCCCCATTTTTACATCCTTTCAGTCTGTTTGAAGCACTTTATCACCATATCCCAGTGTTATGTGTCAAAATGTTCAACACTCTCTAAGCTTCATCCGTCCAGCAGTTTCAGGCTTGAGCAAAGGGATGAAGTATAATTGGGAACAAAGGTTAAAGAACTAAATTGAATGAAATCAAATGGTCCAATTGTTTTGGTGCTTAAAATTGATGAGCCTAACTATTTGCTTCCTAAAATAAGTGGATAATATCAGAAATGTAGCAGATAAATGTAAAATAAATGTCCATAAATAAACTTTCTGTATTGGCTTTACCCAATATTACAGAGCTTTTCTTACCAATTCAGCGTTTGTATCAAAGAGCAAATTTTAGTTTAATAGATTCTCTAACAAACCAGCACACATTAACATGAATTTCATTAATATTAATTATTTGCTGTTATGTTGCATCTGATATGTGAATGCACACATTGTTGTTTGTTCCTTTTAATTTAATTAAGTGTGCCTTTTCTCTTCCTCTTCCAGACAGAGTGTTTTAATCACATCCGCCTCCTGCAGCGGTTTAACTCTACGCACCTGTACATGTGTGGGACTCACGCCTATATGCCCCTCTGTGCATACGTTGTATGTCCATGAATACTTTTTTCTTTCTTCAGCAATCCACCACATTTATATCATGTGTTTCATAGATGGTAGATTAATTTTAAGTTTTAGCTACAAAAACTGCTTTTTTGAGTATTTTTTTTTTCTCTGTTTTTCCTTTAGGATGAAAAGAGGTTTGTTATGTCCTCTCAGCCCGAGGAAGGCAAAGATAAATGTCCTTATGGGCCAACAACAGGTTTCACTGCCCTCATTATAGGTAAGCCACATGAAAAATGTCAATTTCATGAAGAATTTGTCTTCGAATTTGGATGACGCAAAACCTTGTTTTGTGGGGGTTTTTTTTGCTTCAGACCAGCAGATATACACAGCTTCCCGGTACGACTTCTGGAGCTTTCCGGATATTCGCCGAAACGCTCCATCTCCCGCTCTGAAGACGGAGAATGCTCCCACACGCTGGCTGAACGGTGAGATCATTTCCTGAAATAGAAGCATTTGATCACATTTGGATGGCAAGACTGTGCGAGTGCACCACAGTTTTATTTTAAAGTGTTTTAACATTGTGATGGTGTTTCTGGATGGCCCCTAGCAATTTGTGGTCTTAATGAGAAAGAGCACGCAGTTAGATAGATAAATTAGTTGATGCAGCAAATTCAATATGTAATGCAGTGTTGTGTTCAAGACCACCTAACCCGAGACCAAGACAAGACCAAGACCAGAGTGTATCGAGACTGATACAAGACCGAGACCATCAACAAATGGTCTTAAGACCGGTCTCGGGACCAAGACCGTTTTCGAGTACTACAACACTGATGTAATGGCAGCTTTAATTTTAGTACATCTAAATGGGACACAAATACAAATATGTTAAGCAACTCCATACACCAAAAAATAGGCAAAAATGTTTCAATTCATCTCTTCTTCCTTGCAGAGGCGGACTTTGTGGGTTCAGCTCTTGTCAGGGAGAGTTTGGGCAGCAGCGATGGAGACGATGATAAGATCTACTTCTTCTTCACCGAAAAGAGCCAGGAGCAATCTACAACCTACAGCCACAGCAGGGTGGCGCGTGTGGCCCGAATTTGCAAGGCGAGTGCAAAACTCAAGGTCTTATGTATTCTGCTACTGGGAGGGAAGCCCTTCATCAGGGCAAATGTATGAAGTTTTTTTTTAGCTGATGTAACAAACGAGAGGCGGGCTGGGAGACACATTTAGAGTCAAGGAGCGCGGCATTATTACAGGAGCAGACTGCGTCGGTGATGAATTAGTTGCAGAGCCAGTGAGGTTTGGAGAGGATGAATGCAGGTGAGACAGGCTGTTTAGCGTCTTTCTTTTTAAAATGTGAATGATTAACATTTGCCGCTGCCCTGATAGGCAGCAGCCATCTGTTGCCTTTTATAACCTCGTTGTTTGTCTTCAATGAAGAGAGCTCACTGGGGCTGTTTTTGGAGGTATATAAATCAATCCGTTTTATTATAATAGAAATGCATCAAGATTTCTTGTGCAGTGTCAAAAACTTCAGCTCAAAATAAAAAAAAATCAGTTGTGTGTGTGTGTCTTTGACATTTATTATTGATCTGATACCAGGGAATGAAATTCCACGAGGGGGTCATAACCCCCTTTTTTTGTGTGTGTGTGTGTGTGTGTGTGTGTGTGTGTGTGTGTGTGCGCCCTCAGTCCTGGATCTCTAGAGGTGTTACAGATATGAAGCACGGCACCTCACACCTACCCACATCAGTTGTAAATGTTTTCCTGACACATTGGCTGTTTTGTAGTCCTCGCCTTACACGACTCTCCTCTCCTCATCTGCTCCTCCTTTTTTGTCCCTCAGGGAGACCGAGGAGGCCATTTGACTCTCCAGAAACGATGGACGTCCTTCCTGAAGACGAGACTGACTTGCTCTCTGCCCGAGTACGACTTCCACTTTAACATGCTGCGCAGCGTCTTCGTAATGCATGGCCTCGCCCCGCAGGACACTCTGTTTTACGGCATCTTCGGTTTGGAGTGGTGAGTTAAAAAAAAAAAAGAAAAAAAGAAGAAAATCTCTGTTTGGGTTGCGGAGCGGGAAGGATGGGCGATTGAGATTGCGAAAGCGGACGAGTGAGACTAAGATGAGAAGCAGCAGCCAATACATTGAAGCTTTCGAAGATCTCAGGAGGGGATGAGATGGAAAGAGGGCAGAGAAACTAAGTCCAGAGGGCGTTAGGTTCAAGTGGTTTGACGAGCTGAAGGTTTACAGATGTTTAGGAAAAGGTTGTGCGGATTTTTAGTTGCCTTTGAATGTTGAGAAACGCCAGATTTATGTGGTTCAAATGGAACAAAAATACAAGGAGATTCTGTTTATTCAATAACTTTTAGCACAGAAATAAGTACATGGAGGCGAACTGTGGCTGCTGCTTGAATTGTTTAAGATAACCAAGTCTGCAGTAAATTTACATTTACATCTCTTGGGTATCGCTCAAAGAAGAGGCATGTAAAGAAGAATTCTCCATGTCTGAAACTCTTTGCTAGTTAAAGCACATACATTGCCTTCAAAGGTTTTCATGCACCTTAAACAGCATGACACCAAGGCTCAGTTATACACATGAACTGAGCCTTGAATTAATCAGAGACCCAGCAATGAGGCCCACAGTAACTATGGAGGAGCCTCAGACGTTTTGCAACCGGCCACAAAACCTGCAGTCCATCAGAACTGATGGGCTCAGGGATTTTTGGTTTGCAAATCCGTTAGTTCATTTCTCATCACATTTTGTCCATTTTTGTAGAGTTTTCTGGGTTTATGCAGGAACTCAGTTTTTGCTTTCACATACTGACAAAGTTATCATGAAGACAAAATTGCACTGAACTTTGGACTTTGAAGATTTTTGTGTGTATCACTACTGCATAAATCAATCCTTCACCCTAAGGCAGCAGCAATGGAAAATGCTATTTTATATCAAAGCAAACAGCATAAACAAATAACACTCCATACATCTTGATATTATTTTCTCTTCAAGCTCCAATTCTGTCTCTTACCTCCCCTAAACCTCGTTGTTGCCTCTTAATTCCCGTTCTCAGACCTTTATGATTTCTAATGAGCTTCATCTCTGTCAGCACTCATCCTCTTCCTCCTTATTTTCCTCCCGTTTGTCTCTCTCTATCCTTTGACGAGCCGCGGCGCCGCTGCACCTCTGCTTCTCTTGCCATGGTAACCCCTGGTTTACTAGTGTTATTGTTTGTGACTTGTGCTCTGGTCTTTCTCCCCCTGCTGCTTGACGTACAAAGGAAAAACGTGAAGGCGTCTGCAGTGTGTCGGTTCGCTTTGTCTGAAATCCAAGAAGCCTTCCGAGGACCCTACATGGAGAGCCAGGATCCCGGCTCCACCTGGAAGGAATATGTTGGAAAAATCCCCGAGCCACGACCTGGAACTGTAAGCACACGTCCACAAGCTTTTGCACACAGACAGTGACGGCTTTTGAGTTTTATTAAAATTACAACAAAGCTCATCTTCAAACTTGCATTAAACAGGAATAGCTAGAGAGCAGATGAGATCATTTTTAAGCGAAGATGAATTCATTAAGACGTTGCACTAAACATGAAGGGAAAACTAAACAAAGAATGAAAGTCGACTTTGAGAGACTCAAACCATTTTTATGGCAATTAACGAAAGGGGAGAGGGGCCAGCGGTCGACTTTGTGGTAGGAGACATTTTCTATTGTGGGTGAATTTCAGCATTTCTTCAGACTTAATTAAACTTTCCCATTAAATGGAAAAAAAAAAGGAATAGTCAAAGGTTTTGGGGTGAGAGCGTGAAAGCCTCTTAGAGGAGTTGGCTGACATCATTTGAACAGAACAAAGCGAAAGGAAAGCTGCCTCCTCATTCAGGTGCAGTGAGAGCCGAGTCGCCCTCGTGTCAGCAGAAAAACGGACGCTGAGCTCACACAGGCTTATTAAAATCTAAATGAAAACTTGCAGTTTCTCTTGACACGGTCTTCCAAAGGTTCCCATTTTTCTCATGATGTCTGAATTCTCCCTGAGGACCGTCTCACTAATCCTCCTGACATCCTCTCTACCCTCCGGAGCCGGCCTCTATTTAAAGTCTGGTTTGTTACATATAAGGACAACACTGTCTCGCTCTCTCTCGCTCTCCAAGTGCTTTGTTACTTTGTCCTCATCCCCCGTCCATGTCTCTCTTTGGTCTTTCTTTTACTGCAGTGCATTACTGGCAAGCTGAGGGCCAAGGGCATGAACGTCTCCACGTCCCTACCTGACGAAGTCCTGGATTTTGTCAGACGGCATCCTCTAATGTCCCATCAGGTCCAGCCTGCAGACAGACGTCCCCTCTTGTTCAGGAGGACGACAGACTACACACATATGGCAGCGACTGTGGTCCAGGGAGTAGACGAGCAAACGTACCACGTTTTATATATGGGCACAGGTGTGTGTAAAGCTTCTCGGCAAGCTGATTTTTAGATAAAAACTGGTAACGGAGGGTTTAGAGACCTTTTTAAAGATGGAAAAAAAAAGCAAAACAAAACGTTTTTTCAGTGAGGGCTGGTGGGAGGATTTGAGCCTGGCACTGTTTCTACTCTGAATGTTGAATCAGATCATTTTAGAATTGCAAAATGTCCGTTGTGAAGGCTCTGCGAGCGCCGGTCTGATGTAACCCCCTGGCAAAAATCTGATGTCAGCGCTTTGGAGGATGTTCAGTCAGTTGTTTCAGAAATCACAAATAACAGAAAAAAAAAAAAAAAAAGCAATATTCGTCATCCAATCAGACTCCAACATTCTCTTTTAACAGCTTGGCAGAATGGAGCGTTGTTGTTCACCCAAGTTTCATCCTAAATTTTTAGTTGGAAACCTAGTCGATTTACTGACTTCATCGTTGACTCTTGAGATCTTATTTTAATGAAAAATCCATTTGACTTTTGGAAAGAGAAACATCTCTAAAATTTCACCTGTGCCTTTGCTGTTTGGGTTGTCAGAAATGCAGCCTGCAGGACGTTCGTTGGCCCTTGTAATGAGTTTGCGTGGCATACGAAAGCAATTCAGGAATGGCATTGATTTGGCTGATGATAAAATAATTGGGATTTTTTTTTCTGTGCTGCAAATTAAAATATCTGACTGAGCATCTTCTGAGCCCATGTTTTATTTTTTGCCAGTGGTTGCAGTAGTCATCTGTTAAATCCCACTTATCAGACAACTTTTCATTATTTATGAATCAGATCTTGATGTACTCACTTTGAACCTGCTTGTCATAATAATAGTAATACATTTCTTTATATGTAATACAGACCTGTTTGATAGATTGGAACATTACGGAAAGTTCAATTTATTTCAGGAACTTAGTAAGCGATTTTATAATATAGGTAAATTACACACAGATGGATGTTAAAAGCAGAAATGTGGGTTTAGTGAAATGTCTTTTTAATACCCACTTAAAGGTTGCTGTTTTCAAATCGTGCTTTTAATCTGACAAACAAGCTTCACTGATTATTCTATGGTATATTCTAATTTATTGAATATGACTGCAGTGGGTTTACAGTGTAAACGTACTAAGGATAATTCATCTGTAAAAAAAAAAAAAGAGAGGTTTTGAGGTGAACGTTGTTGAACTTAAATCCAAAGCTCTGCTCCTTTGATGGTTTTCCAGTGTTGAATCATCTCCACCGACTAACATTTTGAAAACTAGCTAACTAAACATCCCAAATCTTTGATCCATCCAGATGAAGGTTGGTTGCACAAAGCCGTAGACATCAAAGGTCAGCTGCACATTATCGAAGAGTTGCAGCTGTTTGAAGAACCAGAACCTGTTACCAACGTTCTGCTATCTACAGAGCGGGTAGCCACTCTCGCCGCCTTAAATACACAAAGTTGAAGATGACTCACTGTCTTAATACTTAAGTCCTAATTATTTCCCCCCTCAGACGAGTGTGTACGTCAGCTCCCCATCGGGGGTTGTTCAGCTGCCGCTGTCGAACTGCGAGAGATACACTTCCTGCTACGACTGCATATTTTCCCGGGATCCTCACTGTGGCTGGAGCGGAGCCGAGTGTGTGGACGTAGTGACTCAGTCGAACAGGTGAGTGTTGAAATCTGCCGGCGTGCGGTTGGATCAGGTGACTGAAGGTGACCCTTGATTGGCCTGATGTATCGCTGCGCCCTGTGACAATGTCAGCTCCCAGAACGGTTGCGTAATCAGGACTGCGGGCAGAAACTTGACCCCGGCTGTAATCGTACACACATCATGCAGCTGCATATTTGGAGTGCACTGATTCATGTGGACATGTAAGCTTTATTGGCAGAAACAAGCTGATTCGGGGAACGAGGAAGTTGTGCAGCGCCTTGCAAAATAATTCATTCTCCTTCAACATTTTCTGTATATTTTCAATGTGGCAGTCCAGCACAAGATTATTTACAAGTGGGAACTAAAGGAGGATGAAATGAAAATCTGGAAAGTGTGGTGTGCAAATCAAATCACATTTTTTCCCCGATACCCCTAAATGAAATCAAATTGGATCAGTTGCCTTTAAAAATAATCCAGTCAGTAAAATCTAACGCTCCATCAAACAAATGTGAACATGAAATTTTTATGGTGGTGCATGGTGATGGCAGCAACATGCTGTGGGGATGGGTGTCTTCAGCAGGATTTGGGAAACTGGTCAAAGCATACTTCTGAATCTTGTTGGAGATTGAAGATGACTTGAGATTAAAAGTACAGTCGGAGCTATAGTGGAAGATTTTTGTTCACCTGCACTCTCAATCCAATCTGACTGGACTCAAGTTGTTTTCCAAAAAAAAAGTTCAATTGCACAACACTAAGATCTAGACCCTGAAAGACTTGCAGCTGTAAAAGCAGCAAAGGCTGGTTCTGATATCCATCTTTCGTTTAACAACTATATGCTTTTTTTTACCTTTATGTATCATATAAAAATGTGTTCACGAGGTTGTAGCGTTAAAAAAAAAAAAAAAAGCCAGGCTGTGAATACCTTTTCAAGACACTGCAAATAGATCAAGCAGAGAGGATAAGAAATAAAACCCTCTGCTCACTTTTATTTTTCTATTGTGCTTATTATTAATTTTTTTCTCTCCTTTCACAGATCCTCTTTAATCCAAGACATCCAGCATGGCAGAACGGGGTGTGAGAACACAGGATACGGTATGCAGAAGTCTTATCTGATGCTTTTATATATATATATATATATATATATATATATATATATATATATATATATATATATATATATATATATATATATATATATATATATATATATATATATATATAATAAAAGTTTGCTTTAAACATCTAGACAGAGGATTAAAAATAGAGAATATGAGGCTCAAAAGATGCACAGTTGTCATCGGATGGCGTGAAGGCCTCTTTGAAAGTTGATTATATGCACAGCGTTGGTAAAACCCTCTCCTCCCTTCTTTAATCACATCTTTGCTGTCTACGGAGAGAAATCTGTTTGATATTCAAGGCAGGCGAATGCCTTCTCCCCATTTATCAATTTTCACTCTGATGAAATGTAGCATCTTCTAACTCCTCATTCTGTCTCTGTATGGGGCAGCATGATACCATTATTATTAAAATGTGTCTAATTGAACATCATGCCACGATAAGTCTGGACATTCTCTGATAAATTTGGTGAATGATAAATAATTAGTATGTGAGTCAAGGGGTTGGTTAATGTAATTTTGTGAAGTTAGATTCTCCTCAAACTTTTGCACACTGCGTCACATTAAAACCACAAGCTTCTGTGTGTTTTATTGAGGTTCTATGTGATAGATCAACATAGAAACCTACATAGCCGTGTAATGGCAATAAAATGAATATAGAGAAGGTTGTAAATAATTTTGAACGTGCGATTTTTTTTTTTTTTTTTTTTTACTAAAATGGAAATAAAATTTTTTTCAAAACTGATTCCTTTTACATCCTTACAGGAAATAAATGAAATCTCACAAGTGTGAGCCAATTAAGAATCTTGGAGAGGAACATTGCTGCTTATAGGCAATTAAATCAGTTAAATGAAGCTCAAAATATTTGAGCTTGAAATAAATTTTAGCCCTCACATGTGCAAATCTGGTGGAGACATGCCCCAAAAGTCTGATTCTACAACGTTTTAGTCAAGGGAGCTAAATATAAATGCATGCCGCACTTTTCAGATTATTAAAGGACGAAGGACATGAATGCTTTCACAAAGCATTCAAGTGACAAAATGTTG